>NC_133658.1:389703012-390003012 GCF_037893015.1 Macrotis lagotis | reverse complement strand
ACTGTCTTCGGAGATAGGAAATGATTCACTACCAAATTAGCTATGTATAGTCTGACCTCAGACTTGGTATATCAATAATCAAAATAGGAAATCGGAAGAAAAATGAGAAGACATAATAAATAATAATAAATAAAACAACTCCAGCCTAGTTTTTCATACAAACTACTGACAACCAAAAAAATGAATAGAAGATTAAGAGAATTAACATGGACTATTCTTTTACTTGCAGAAATTGATCTCAAGTGAGAGAACTATTCTAATGAAATTTCCAAGTAAGACTAGAAATAGCCTCAAATACAAAACATTTGATATCCCGGCCAAGTAAAGACATTAACAGCCAAAGACAACAATGATTGAGAATATAATCTTATCAGCAAAGCATTACTTAAGAGGGTAGTTACATGTACACCAAAATATTTATAGTAGCAATACCTAGTAACAAAGAACTGAAAATAAATATCCCAAAATAATAAAATGGTTAAATAAATTTTGGTAAATTTATTTAATGGCATGCTAAAAACTGCCACCTCTACAAAATCTTTATGAGATAAATCTATACACATATTGAGGACATTCTTGATAGGAATATGAGAAGGAAATGGACAAGTCATCACATATGATATTCAATTGTAAACCATAATTTAAGATAACCCAAATGACTAAAAGATGAAGAGAACAAAAATATAATTACTTTATTCTTATTATTCTTATTAACAATAGCAGAATCAACAGAAAGTTGATCTCACAGTCTCTGACACTGTGAACTTGAATAAGTCATTACCTTCTCAGAGCTCAAGAATACATCTTCAGGGGTGGAGTCAAGACAGCAGAGTAAAGACAAGAAGGAGCTGAAGGATGGGATAGGAAAGGGGGAGAAGAGGTGGGAGGAAGTATAGGTGTCAGAAGAGAAGGAAGACTATGTGAGAGGGTAGTCCCTCCCTTCTGAGGATAGGATGAAAGAAGAGAGAATAGAATAAATTAGGGAGAGTGGATAGGATGAAGGAAAATAAAGCTAACAATAGCAATTGTGGGAAAAAATATTGAAGCAATTTCTCTGATAGATTTAGGATAAAGAATGCTATCCATCCCAAACAGAGCTGATGGTGTCCGAATACAGACTGAAGTAAACTCCCCCCCCCACTTTATTTTTCTTGATATTTCTCTTTCTTTGAGGCAGGGGGAATTATATTTACTTTTACAGTATGACTATTGTAATAATGTGTTTCATGGCCACATATTTTTAACCTTCACCAAGTGACTTGCTTTCTCAATGGGTGGAGTGGGTGGCAGGAAAGGAGAGAATTTAGAACTCAAGGTTTTGGAAGTAAATGCTAAAACTTGCTTTTACAAGTAGCATCTTAATATGAATACATTTCAGCATATTTTAAAACTAAAAGACTAAGTCTATAAAAGTTATAGAAAAGATATTGTTCTATGCTAGTAGAGGGAGCTTCTTTGCCTGGGAGTTCTTCATGCCAATGAAATTACAGGTCCAGTTCCTATCATCACATAAAAGAGGGATCAGACTTGTTCTGCTTGGTTCCAAAGAATAGAATTTAGAGCAATGGATGAGTTAGAAAAGTGACAGATTTAGGCTCAAAGCAACGAAAAACATACCTAATAATTGGGGCAGAACAAAATTGGGAGAGGCTATCTTCCAACATGGAGGTTCCACATCAGTCTCTATTGTTGGACACATAGATCATCATATAAAGTTTAGATAAGTATCTGCATATTAATAATTCTAATAAAGGGAATTCTTGCCCAGTTTTGGTGTCTACAAATGACAAACTTCTCTGGTTCTACTCAACTCAGAGATTCTGTGATTTAAGCCACTAAAAATTCTTGTTTCCTAATTAGATCATTAGCCTGACAATTAGACCACACATTTAAATATGATTGGTGAAACAGAAATACAAGCTGCCCAAGATAAACTTTTTTTAAAAAATGCATCATGGTGTTACTATTAAAGGTTAGCGGATATTATTTTTTTCAATACTTAAAATAATTCAGGAGGACTTCAGTTCAAATCCAACCTCAGACAGTTGATATTTACTAACTATATAACACTGGGCAAGTCACTTAACCCAATTGCCCCACAAAAAAAGATCAAAACTGTTGGGGGTTTTTCCCAAAAAACAACATTTTAAAGGATCATTTAAATCCTATTCAATCAAAATTGATATATTATACTATGGTAGCCATAAACATTTCAACTTTTTCCCTTAATTCTAGAACTGGTAGATTTCTTCCAACATATCAGAGTAATTTTTTAAAATAAATTTTTACTTATTTCATTTGCATTTATATCATCTAAATATACCACTACATTACTTCCCCACCCTTCCCAGAGTGTTATTTCTTAAAGGAAAGAAAAGGAAAAAAAAATTCATATTGAAAAAATGTGGCATTATATAGAGTTCTACATTCTTTGTCTCCCATCTCTGCAAAGAAAGGAGAAATGGAAAGTTAGTGTCTTCTCATATCTCTTTTTTAGAGTCAAGTATCATTCTATAAGTCTTCTACCCTATTTTACATTTTACTATTTCAATGAATCAAAGACGATTTAAGAATTTATGATAATCAATCAGGAAGCATTTAAAAAGTAACTATTACTTCTGGCCAAGATGGTGGAGAGAAGATAGGCACTGAGTTAAGGTCTCCTGGTTTCCCCTCAAAAATAACATGAAAGAAACCTCTTACAGAAATTGGATCGGCAAAACCCAGAAAGAGAAGCTAGAAGAACACCTACCAAAAAGATCTGTCTCAAGGGACTGTGGGTGAACTGGGAGCTGAGTGTGGAGAGCCAGTGGAGGCAGGGTGAAGCCAAAGGTCCGGCCTTAGCCTTGGAGGCTTTGGTGAATGGAAGGTCCAGGGACCAACTTTAGCTGTGGAATCTTTGGCTGGGGGAGTGGAGGTCTGGTGAGTCTCAGCCTGGCTTGAGGGTGAGTTAGAGTACAGACTTGCAGAGCTCAGCTGGACATCAACCCTCTGCACTCAGGGCCCTGAGCTCCATACTTTTAGTGGAACCCTCTTCCCAGAACAAACAGTAACAGCCACCATACCCCCCAGCCCTCAGGCTCAGGTGTGGGCAGCAAAACTTTTAACTACCTCCCCCACCCCAGGGCCCAGCCCACATTGTTTAAGGATAATTCAAACCCTGTAGCCACCCCTCACTCCCTTTAGGCCCAGAGAAAGCAATCAGCAACCCCTACTAGCCAGCCCACTTGGAGAGACTAAGCCAAGTGAACAAAGACTCTAGGGTTTTCAAAAGCAAACCTCTGAGAGCCAGCCCCTCCTCCAACATAAGATCCCAGTAAAATGAAGAAAGGCCAGTGAAAGGGGGGGCCACTGAGAAATAATTAGAAGGAAACATATTAATCCACAGTAATCTAGAACTTCTGAGAAGAATATGAATTGGTCTCCAGTCCAGAAAGACTTCCTTGAAGAAATCAGGAAGGAGTTTAAAAATCAATTGAAAAAATTGGGAAAAGAAACTCAAGAGAAAATCAGCATCTTGCAACATGAAAATAAATCCTTGGAAAACACAATTGTAAAAATACAAAATAAGAATAATTCAGATCCTCAATTGGGCAAATGCAAAAAGAAAATAATTCTTTCAAAACTTCAATTGGGCAAATGGAAAACTCCTGCAAAAATAAAATTGACCAACTGGAAAAGGAGTTGCAAAAGGTAAATGAAGAAAATTCTTCTCTTAAAAAAAGAATGGAATCTGTGGAAATTAATGACTTCATAAGACAAGATAAAGAAAAACAGAAGAAAATGTAAAATACCTCATCAGCAAAACCAATGACCTCGAGAACAGATCGAGGAGAAGACAACCTAAGAATTATTGGTCTTCCTGAAAACATTGAAGAGAAAAAAAAAACCTGTACTTCATATTACAAGAATTAGTGATGGAAAACTGCCCTGATATCATGGAACCAGAGTACAAAATAGTTATTGAAAGAATACATCAATCTCTAGGGATGACTAGGTGGAACAGTGGATAGAACACTGGCCCTGGAGTCAGAAGTACCCAAGTTCAAATCTGGCCTTAGACACTTAATAATTACCTAGCTGTGTAGCCTTGGGCAAGCCACTTAACCCCATTGCCTTGCAAAAAAAAAAAAACACTAAAAAAAAGAAAAGAATACATTAATCTCCTTTGGAAAGGGATCCTAAAATGAAAATACCAAGGAATATTGTGGCCAAATTTCAGAACTATCAAATATAAGAGAAAGAGCTGCAAGTAGATGGAAAGAAACAATTTAAATACCAAGGAGCCACAGTAAAGATTATGCAGGACCTGGCTGCAACAACATTAAGGGATCAAAAAGCCTGAAATGAGATATTCCAAAGAGCAAGGGAACTTGGAATGTAGTCAAGAATCCACTATCCAGCAAAACTGAACCTTCTTTTCCAGGGGAAAGATGGTCATTTAATGAAATAGGAGACTTCCAACAATTCCTGATGAAAAGATCAGAGCTAAATATAAAATTTAGATATCAAACAGGAGGTGCAAGAGACACATGAAAAGGATAAAAAAAAGGAGGGGGTAAAAGAAAAATAAATAAAAAAGAACTGCTATCCAATAAGATGAAACTGGCTATATCCCAGCATGGGAAAAAGATTCTCATAACTATTGAGAATTGTAACTCTATCAGAGAGAATATGCTTAGCCAGAAGGGATGGACACTCATGTCTTATCCACAAGACTACTATCCAATGGGTAGCACTGGATATATCCCTATTTGGGAGAATGAACCTAATAACTCTTGAGAATTATAACTCTATTAGAGATACTATACTTAGCCAAAAGTGATGGATACTCATGATTTTCTGAGACTCACAAAGAATGATTTAAACACTACCTCCTTAAAAAGAGAGACAGGAAGGAGACAGAAGGATGGAGGAGATTGAATGGGGGTAAATTTCATTTTATAAAGAGGTACAAAGGACTTATAGTAATAGAGGGGAAGAAGGGAGGAGATGAGAAACACCTGAATCTTCCTATCATCAAACTTGGCTTAAAGATAACTTATACACACACTCAGTTAACTTAAGAAACATTTTACCTTTCAAGTCTTAAAAGGTGAAAAGGGGAAGGGGGACAGAGACGGGGGGGAGAACAGAAGGGAAGGAAAAAGAGAAAAAGGGACAGGGGAGAGAATATAGGACACACACTGAAGATGGTGGTATTCAGAAACAAAATACTGGGGAATATGGATAAAGTGAAAAAAAGGGAAATACAAACAGGGAAAAATAGAATGGAGGTCCATAATGAGTTAGTAATTATAACTTTGAATGTGAATGGGATGAACTCTCCCTTAAAATGTAAGCAAATAACAAAGTGGATTAAAAACTAGAATCCTACAATATGCTGCTTACAAGAAACTCATTTAAATCAGAGATACATATAGAGTAAAGGTAAAAGATTGGGGCAAAAGTAAAAAAAAAAGCAGGGATAGCAATCCTTATCTCAGACAAAGCAGCTTCAAAAATAGATAGCATTAAAAGAGATAAAGAAGGAAACTATATCCTCCTATAAGGTATCATAGACAATAAACTGATTTCAATGCACCCAAGGGGATAGCATCCAAATTCTTAGAGGAAAAGCTGAAAGAACTGCAGGAAGGCATAGAGAGCAAAACCCTACTAGTGAGAGACCTCAACCTTCCACTCTTAAATTTAGACAAATCTAATCATAAAATAAAAAAGAAGGAAGTTAAGGAGATAAATAAATTGTTAGAAAACCTAGATGTGATAGACTTATGGAGGAAACTAAATAGGGACAGAAAAGTATATACTTTTTTTCGGCAATACATGGCACTTACTCAAAAATTTACCATGTACTAGGGAATAAAAACCTAATGATCAACTACAGAAAGGCAGAAACATCTTTAGCAAATACATTTTTCTCAGATAATAATACAATAAAAATCTTACTCAATACCAGACCAGGGAGATACAGACCCAAAACTAACTGGAAACTAAATAACCTCATTTTAAAGAATGAGTGGATCAAACAACAAATTGCAGAAAGAAATATTTCATCCTAGATAATGACAATAATTAAACAACATACCAAAACCTATGGGATTCATTCAAAGCAGCTGTCAGGGGATATATTATATCTTTAAACGCTTACATGAATAAATTAGAAAAAGAGGAAATTAATGAATTAAGTATGCAACTAAAAAAATTAGAGAAAGAACAAATTAAAAACCCCCAATTAAATACCAAATTAGAAATTCTAAAAATTAAAGAAGAAATTAATATAATTAAAAGCAAGAAAACTATTGAATTAATAAATAAAACCAAGAGTTGGTTTTATGAAAAAAAAACAAAAAATTGATAAACCTCTAGTCAATTTGATTAGGAAAAACAAAGAAGAAAACCAAATTGCTAGTATATGATATGAAAAAGGTGAAATCACTACCAGTGAGGAGGAAACTAAAGTAATGATTTAGAACTATTTTGCCCAGTAAAGTTGATGATCTAAGTGAAATGGATGAATATTTACAAAAATATGTTTCCCAGGTTAAATGAAGTGGAAATTAAATGCCTAAATAACCCTATCTCAGAAAAAAGAAATTTAACAAGCCATTATTGAACTCCCTAAGAAAAAATCTCCAGGGCCAGATGGATTCACAAGTGAATTCTATCAAACATTTAAGGAACAATTGGTTCCAATTTTATATAAATTTTTTGGAAAAATAGGTGAGGACAGAGCTCTACCTAACTCTTTCTATGACACCAATATGGCACTGATATCTAAACCAGGAAGAGTTAAAACAGAGAAAGAAAATTATAGACCTATCTCCCTGATGAATACAGATACAAAAATCTTAAATAAAATCTTAGCAAAACTATTACAACAAGTTATCATTAGGATAATACATTTTTACCAAGTAGGATTCATCCCAGGAATGCAGGGTTGGTTCAATATTAGGAAAACAGTTAGTATACTTAATTATATCAATAACAAACCTATCAGAAGTAGTATGATTATATCATTAGATGCTGAAAAAGTTTTTGACAAAATACAGCACCCATTCCTACTAAAAACAATGGAGAGCATAGGAATAAATAGATTGCTCCTTAGAATAATAAGCAGTATCTATCTGAAACCATCAACAAGCATTATATTCAATGGGGAGCGGCTGGAGGCATTCCCAATAAGATCAGGGGTGAAACAATGATGCCCAGTATTACCACTACTATTCAATATTGTATTAGAAATATTAGGCTCTGCAATAAGAGAAGAAAAAGAAATTGAAAGAATTAGAATTGAGAAGGAAAAGACAAAACTCTCACTCTTTGTAGATGACATGATAGTATACCTAGAGAATCCCCAAAAATCAACTAAAAAACTATGAGAAATAATTAGTAACATGAGCAAAGTCACAGGAGATAAGATAAACCCTCACAAATCCTCAACTTTTCTTTATATGACTAGCAAGATGAAATAGAAAGAATTAGTTAAGAGAAATCCCATTTAAAGTAAGGGGGGCAGCTAGGTGGTGCAGTGGATAAAGCACCGACCCTGGAGTTAGGAGTACTGGGGTTCAAATTGGTCTCAGACACTTAATAATTACCTAGCTGTGTGGCCTTGGGCAAGCCAGTTAACCCCATTGCCTTTCAAAAAAAATCTATAAATAAATGAAGGAATGAAGGAATGAATGAATGAATGAATGAAGTAATTTAAGACAATATAAAATGTCTGCCAAGGCAGACTCATAATCTTTTTGAGAACAATTACAAAACACTTCTCACACAAATAAAATCAGATTTAAATACTGGGCAAATACCAACTGCTCATGGATAGGCCAAGCTAATATAAATAAAAATGAAAATTCTATCAAATTTAAACTACTTGTTTAGTGCCCTATAAATCAAAATTCCAAATAATTACTTTAATGATTTAGAAAAATTGTAAGTAAATTAATATGAAGAAATAAAAAGTCAAGAATTTCTAGGGATTCAATGAAAAAAAATAGCTTAACTCTATCAGATCTAAAATTATATTATAAAGCATCAGTCATCAAAACTGTCTCATATTGGCTAAGAAACAGAGTGGTGGATTACTGGAATAGACTAGATGCAACAGCGGGATAAGATTACAGTAATCTGCTGTTTGATAAACCCCAAAGAGTCCAGTCAGCTACTAGGATAAAAACTCTCTCTTCAATAAAAACTGTTGGGGAAAATTGGAAGTTAGTACAGAAGAAACTTAGATTAGACCAACTCCTCACAGCCTATACCAAGATAAGTTCAAAATGGATACAGGATTTAGACATTAAAAAAAAACAATATTATAAGCAAACTAGGAGATCAAGGAATAGTTTACCTGTCAGGTTTATGGAAATGAAAGCAGTTTATGACCAAGGAAGAGATGGAGAACATCATTCAAAACAAACTAGACAATTTTGATGACATTAAATTAAAAAGCTTTTGCACAGACAAAATCATTGTAACCAAGATCAAAAGAAATGTAGTATATTGGGAAACAATTTTTAAAACTAGTATTTCATTTTTTTTAAGTTTTTGAAAAGCAATGAGGTAAAGTGACTGGCCCAAGGTCACACAGTTAGATAATTATTAAGTGTCTGAGGCCGGATTTGAACTCAGGTACTCTTGACTCCAGGGCCAGTGCTCTATCCACTGCACCACCTAGCTGCCTTACAACTAGTATTTCTGACAAAGGATTCATTTCTAAAATATACAGAGAACTGAGTCAAATTAAAAAAAAAAAACAAGTCATTCCCCAATTGAGAAATCATCAAAGGATATACAAAGGCAATTTACGGATGAGGAAATCAAAATGATCCACAGTCATATGAAAAATTACTCTAAATCACTAGTTATTAGAGATATGCAAATTAAAGCATCTCTGAGGTACCATACCTCTCAGACTATCCAATATGACCAGAAAGGACAATAATCAATGTTGAAAGGTATGTGGGAAATCTGGGACACTAATACATTGTTGGTGGAGCTGTGAACTCATCCAACCTTTCTGGAGAGCAATTTGGAATTATGCCCAAAGGGCAACAAAAATTTGCATACCCTTTGATCCAGCAATACCACTACTGGGTTTATACCCTGAGGAGTTTATGAAGCAGGGTAAAAACATCACCTGCACAAAAATATTCATAGCAGCCCTGTTGGTGGTGGCAAAGAATTGGAAATTAAGTGAATGTCCTTCATTTGGAGAATGGCTTAACAAAATGTGGTATATGTATGTCATGGAACACTATTGTTCTATTAGAAACTAGGAGGGATGAGAATTCAGGGAAGACTGGAGGGATTTATATGAACTGATGCTGAACGAGATGAGCAGAACCAGAAAAACATTGTACACCCTAACAGCAACATGGGGGTTATGATCAACCTTGATGGACTTGCTCATTCCATTAGTGCAATAATCAGGCACAATTTTGGGGTAACTGCAATGGAGAATACTATCTATATCCAGGGAAAGAAGTGTGAGGTTTGAACAAAGACCAAAGGCTATCACCTTTAGTTTTAAAAGAAGAGTTATCTTACTATGTAATTTTGCTATCTCTTATACTTTATTTTTCTTCCTTAAGGATGTGATTTTTCTCTCATCACATTCAACTTAGATCTATGTATACAATGGAAACAAAGCAAAAATTAGCAGACTGCCTTCTGTTGGGGGTGGGAGAAGCAAGATTAGGGGTAAAATTTTAAAATTCAAAATAATAAAAAAACTATTACATGCCAAGCCCTGAAGATACAGAAACAATGAATTAAACAATCACATTATGCAAGAAGCTAAAATTCTAAGGGGCAGCTAGGTGTTGCAGCATATAAAAGTGCTAGGACTGAAGTCAAGAAGACTCATTTTCCTGAGCTCAAATCTACCCTCAAACACTTACTAACTAGGTGACCCTAGTCAAATCACTTCACCCAGTTTGCCTCAGTTTCCTCATCTGTGAGGAGAAAAAGGAAATGGAAAACCACTCCAGTATCTTTTGCCAAGAAAAGCCCAAATGGGATCACAAAGATCTGAACATGACTGAAATAACTAAATAAAATGATAATGGCCAGGAAGGCAGAAAAATGCAAAAAAAAAAAAAAGAAATGGAAAATGGAGGATCCCATATGAGAGATACAGATAAGTACAGGAGAAGTAATGTACAATGTACAAGTAATATACAATGAAGATGAAAAGATAGGTTAGGGTCAGTTTGCTCTAGTTTATATTTTATCCTTGAAGCAATAAGGGGAACCATTGCAATTTACTCAGTAGAAAAGAAACTTTGACAGCAATATTTAGAATTGGATATACGCAGAAGGGCACAGGGGTGAAAGCAGAAAGTTCAATAGGAAGGTTGTTGAATTAATCTAAGTAAAAGGTAATGAGAACCTAAATTAAGCTGTGGATGGATGGATGGATGATGGATAGATGGATGGATGGATATATGAATAAAAAAGTATTTATTAAGCGCTTTCTATGTGTCAAACACTGTCTTAACTGTTAAGGACACAAAAGTAAACAATGTAACGCCTGCTTCAAGGAGCTCACATTCTAATGGGGGGGGAGAGGTAAGCAAGGGAGAATATTGTTGGGTATGCACCCAATAGTATCATTCTGAAATGGCCAGGAAGAATGGCAGTCATCTGGGGCAAGATAAGGCAAAAATTCATCTATCAGAACCCCAGGATCACAGAGACAGAGTCCTAATTCCACTTGTCTGGTAACAAGGAGCTGTCCAGAATGCAGACCACATATTTTGAAAGTGGCCAAGGAAAAGAGAAAGATGGTTGGATGGGAGAAAGCTAAGTTCAATTCTCACTTCTGACGTACAGGCTAGGTGATCCTGGATATGTCAATAATCTAGGCAATTCTCTAAGACTTTTAGGTTAAAAGGAAGTTGCTGAAAAGCTCTGATGGAGAGAACTTCTATATCTGGAATTACCCTATACCAATAAAATCAAAAGTCTTATTCCTATTTCCCCTGCAACTTAACTATCACTATAATATATATTTCTATATCTTCTCTAGTAGCAATACACAGTAGGTAATCAAGTATTTGATGAACAAAAAGTCATTTACTTTTTGCCCCTTAAGTGGAATTACAACTGATCTTTAAATGTAACAAATAACAATTTGTTCTTTAAGTTGCATCTGCACATACATGGCAATGTGGATCCTCACCTATCTATTAAACTGATATGGGTCAAAGGAAAAAACAATTATCTACCAGATTATAGATATCTTTATGTAGAGAGTTCACAGTCCAGCATACAAGGTATAAAGGTAGGGGTAAGTAAAACCAAGAAAGAAGTAACTGATTGAGAAAAAAACAAGTGATATTTAGGAAAATATTGTTTCCCCAAACCAAACTTTACAAATAATGTTTGACATTTCTTTGGATTAAATATTTAATTAATATGATACATGCATTATTTCACTAACCATGAGATAAGCCAATTTGGTTTTTCCCTATAAAGAAAAATGTTGTTCTTAAATTAGTTCAATCTGAATAACATCACATTAAAATTTTGTGTTCCTGTGGGCAATGGTATCAGGTTTTTGTTAATTACCTTGTCAGAAAAAGAAAAAGAAGCCTTTCCCGTGAAGCAGGTTGATCTCGTGTGCTAAAATAAGAGTAAATCTGAAGAGCAAATAAGACAAGCCAGAAGACCATGAAAAGTACGGGGACAACCAGCTGATTCCATAAGGACATTCCCAAAGCCAAAAGGCCATATACTTCCACTACCTGAATATAGAAATAACACAAATGCAATTAATTTTTGAAATCATTTCCTATTCAGACAAAATAACAATCATAGTTATTATATGTTATTACATTTCCAGAGAGAAGAGTCTAAAGAAACTTATTTTGATTCAGAGGAAAATAAGTATAGTTTTTCTTACATTATGAGACTGCTTTAACATTTTTTTAATTAAAATTAAATAAACTCAAAAATTATAAAATCTGAGTTTTCAGTTTTACAACTACTACTTCACACATTGGCATAATCTAACTCAACCAAAAACAATAATGACTTTCCAATTAGTTGTAAAGATACTATGATTTTAGTTTTAATAAATAACTTTATATAATAATACTTACTTTAGAATTTTCTTTGATCTCCTTTATCACCTAGCATAATGCTTAATAAATTTAATTCATTTTTGTTTCACAATAGTAGATTATGAGCTTTAAAATATAGATTATAAGTAACAGGACTTCAAAAAAAGAATTTTATTCCTTTTCTAAAAATTAGTACTGATCTATGAACATTTTCAGACATTAATTTAAAATTAAATTACAGAATCTTAAAATATTAAACATATTTCAAATGGTTTAAATATAAATTTTTCAATTCACAGCTCATAAAAATATCTTTTACTACTACTTTATTCAAACTAAGTATTTTCATAGGAATTTCCATTTAATTTCTCTGAAATTCAGTTTCCTCCTTTGTGTATTAAAAATTTTATGCCACCTGATTTCTAAGAGTTTTTCAAACTCTATACACTTATGATTCTATTCCTATTAACAGCTTAACCTTATCAAAATAAGATCAATTGGGGTGACTAGGTGGCACAGTGGATAGAGCACCAGCCCTGGAGTCAGGAGTACCTGAGTTCAAATCTGGCCTCAGACACTTAATAATTACCTAGCTGTGTGGCCTTGGGTAAGCCACTTAACCCCACTGCCTTGCAAAAACTAAAAAAAATAAAATAAAACAAAAAAAATAAGATCAATCAAAGATTTCAATTTTTCTTCTATCCAACTCCAGGCCATAAATATCAATGCCATACCTAAAACACTATACTTTTAACCATTGCTTTAATATCAATGCAATTTGATACAATGCAGTAATACAATGTATTCAATAGCAACCAAAAAGAAAATTAATGTAACACTGGAAAAGAGACTTAGTCCCTGTGGTTTTCAAGTATGCAAAGAAGTAAAATAATTTTACCAAATGAAAAACTAATTAAGTTTTATTGTCTTTGATTACACTAAATTATAGAGCAAAACATATTGACAATATAATCTTTTCTGGTAAGATAAATTATATTTGCGATTTAAAAGACTTTAAAATGATGTACTTACATTAAATCAGTTTTGGGGAATGAACCAAATCACAAATTCAAAATTACAAAAATTATTGTTAAAATATTTCAAAATCATTAATTTTCTTGGTATCTAAGATAAGCTATTGTTGATAATTATGATGACAGAGAACTAAATTTCACAAGGGTATATACAGAATTAATGAAATTTGTTCAGAGCTTTAAATCAAATTTTACTAGTATGCAAATCCTAAAAAGTTTGAAATAATTATTCTAGTTAAAATGAAGTTTCCCAAAGACCAAAGTCTATTACCTTCAATTTAAAAAAAAAGTCTTATGTACTACATAATTTTGCTATCGCTGATAATTTATTTTCTCCTCAAGGATATCTCTCTCAATACATTCAATTTCAATCAATATATAGCATGGAAACAATGTAAAGATTATCAGACTGCCTTCTGTGAGGGGTGGGGGGAGGGTGGGGGAAAAACTATAAAATTCAAAACCTTACCAAAAATGGTAAGTAGAAACTACTATTATATATAATTGGAAAACAAATAAAATATTTAAAAAAATAAAATGAAGTTTCCAACAATCCAATGTTACTCCCAAACTATAAAGTATTTTTATGAATCTACCTTTCCTTTTCATTATAGATATATATATTCTAAATAGAAATCATGACTATTATGATATATTGTCAGACTAACAGGGATCTAACAGGCCTACATTTCTGAGGGATGACTAGAGTAGAAATACTTCAGTATTTCCTACCTGACTGCTCATTTGGACTTCATCATTGTCTCTAAAAACTCCTCTTACTTGCAAGATCACATCAACTTTGAAACTCTTATCTCCTTAGTACACTATCCCCTTGGGTCCCTTCTACCTTTTGATTGGAAAGGGTAGAGAATAGATGTCAGAGAGCTCCTTGAAGAATCTCTATTTAAGGAGTGGGATCTAGGGTAGACATTTTATCATTTAACACTTGATTTAAGATCCTCATCATTCCCCCCAAGCCACTCCATCTACTCCTGATTTTCAGCTCTTTCTTTGTGTTATCTTCCTCCATTAGACTGTTAGCTCTTTAAGGGAGGGTATGGGGGGGGGGGGCTCTCACTTGTCTTTCTTTGTATCCCTAGAATTTATTACAGTGAATGCTTAATAACAATTATTAAGAGATTCTCTAGTCCACAGTTGTTCGACAACTCTAATTCCTCCAGACATTCTGCTCTCTGGCACTCTCTCTGCTTCCATCCTGGTGAGTCAAATCACAGAGGATCTTGTACTTCATAATGTGTTCTCCAAAAAAGACACAACATAAGGGATATAGGAGAATATCTTTTTTCCAAGTCAGTGCTTTAGACATGATTCCAAACCATGGACATAAGGGACTGTGATCAGACTGAGAGTAGAGGGATAAGGCATGGTAAAGCATATGCTATAATGACCAGCAGGGAAGGATATGCTTACCATAAATTCTGAACACTGTAAATCAAGAGGGCTTCCTGTATCTTTCTTTATACAGTAGATACACAGACATGTACAAAAGGACAGCTAGATGGCGCAGTGGATAGAGCACTGGCCCTGGAGTAAGGAGGATCTCAGTTCAAATTCAACCTCAGATTCTTGACCTTAGGCAGGTCACTTAAGTCCACTGCCCCACCAAAAAAAAAAACAAAGCACATATACACACACAAAAAAAAATAATAAATCGCACACAATAAATACATGTCACTTTTCAGCATTTTACTTTATAGTCATGACAGATTTAAGATGATAAAACTGAGATCTAAGTGATAATACTGGCTAGCTTAATTTTTAATATACTGTATTGTTGAGATGCTGATATATCTTTACCATTTTCAAAGACATGATTAAAATATCAGCTAGATGGTCAACCTCTCTCATTTCTATTATTTGTAATGCGAATCAATCTGTTCTGGATCAAAACATTAAAGGAGGGCATTCTGACACATAATGGAAATTATATTACATTAAGAATACATATTAGCAAAAATTTGACTCAAATTAAAAGATGAAATAAAACAATTAAAATGTAGCCCTGGTTTTCACCTACATTATCAACTGAAATAAATTACCATCAGAGAAAAATTTAATCATGGTCATCTTCTAATCAAGGTTCAGGAAAAAAAAAATCAGGCTTTGGCCATCAAGTAATCAACACTTCCACAAATCTCCATCAGAATTCTAATTAATTTAAATAATTACCATAACTACAACAAGTAATCCTATCACTGAGATAGATTTAGCTCAAAAAAATTATGAATGATGGAAAACGGTAAAGTAAATGCTAAGCATACTTTGTGCTTAGGGAGTATTTCAACCAAATACTTCTAAATGTGTTTCTTACCTGGACCAATTCCCTATATGCAGATTTAGCAAGATTATAAGGGACCAAAAGGTTGGATGCAAGAAAATAGAGAACTTCTAATCCAGTAAAAATCATTGCAAATTTGTTAATGACAACGATAGTCTCTAGTGGAACAAGGCACAGTCGTGCCAGAAGAGGAAGCATGTGAGCAGAGAAGAGCCATATCTGTTTAGTTTTCATCACACATGAGCACAATGTACACACCACCAATTGACCTAAAAGGAAAAAAAAGTTAGAATTATTATCATTCAGTAAAAATGAGCTCAAAGAAAACATTCAACGCAATACTCGACCAAGTAATGCTTTAATAATAAAATCTAGAGTTATGTTTCTTGCATTTGATCTTTAAGATTAAATTAATTTGTTTCAAATGTCAATCTTTTCTGAAATTAATTCTATATTCATATTATCTATGAATCTTGTATCCATCTGTTCTCTGAGTTCTTCTTAAGCACCATTACTTTATACTGTCTTTTTTTTTTGTTTTTGCAAGGCAAAAGGTCACACAGATAGGTAATTATTAAGTGTCTGAGGCCGGATTTGAACTCAGGCTGTCCTGACTCCAGGGCCAGTGTTCTATCCACTGTGACACCTAGCTGAACCATCCACTATCTTTCATAACATCATCCCAAGCTGAAGTCAAGGATAGTAATAGAAAAAATTTTGCAACATCTAATTCAATATTATTATGCCACTGTTACCTCATCTTTATAAATGATTTTAGATGAACTCAAAATATTATGGATAAAATTGTAGAGTTCATATTTTATGGGTGCAATTGTACAGTTAAAAGATAAAAACAGACTCCTCAAGATTACCCTATAAAAGTGATCTAGTGATGAACAGGTTTCAAGTCTGGGTTATAGTATTATTAGATTGTGCTGCCTCCCCAAATGACTCAATCATGAAGGTTAAGTTATGAAAGTTAAGTTTACATTCCAGTAGATTTTTAAGTACCTTGAAGGCAAAAACTATTTTCTTTTTACATCCCTGGAATTTATGCATCTTAGAATAATTCATGATAATCACATAATATGTGTTGAATTTATATGACTTATAAAAATGATTTTAATTTAGTATTTTGAAAACCATTTTCTCAAACACTATTCTGTTTCATAATGTCATAGAGATTATCTGGGTTCTTAAAGATTATACTAGGGTTGCCTAAGTGTCTTATCAAGTAGAAGAGGCCTTCAGGCCATGCTTAGTATTTTATTCTGTGCTGCACCTACCTAATTTAAAGGCTTGCTAGAAAATTAGGGGTCACAAGGTGAGTTTTTGGTCAAATCAGCTCTTGTAGATCAACCAAAAAATTAAAGGGTTGAAATCTACCCAAGTAGAGGAAATGTTCATAATAATAAAATCAGTTTCTCAAAGTATTTTTCTACAATGTTGATTTTTATCCCTATATACAAGAATGTAAAAAAAAACTATCAGGTTTTGCTTTTAACATTTTTACACAGGAGGTAGATAAACAGTTATTTTTCAGAATAACTGGATTTTGAAAAAATATATGGGTTTATGTATTGAATCAGTTTGGGTTTTTTATTTTTGTTAATTAGCTGACATTTCTGAGAAAATGCTAAATACAAGCATTCCAAGAAACTAGAGGAAATGAAGCACTATAAAAATATACTTTAGGACTATAAAGGTTAGTGATTTTCATCCCAAGTATCTATTTCTTTCATACACTTAAAGCAATGACTACCTTTCATTCACTTAAATTTCCCCTCTACAGAATGATGTAAAAACTCCCTACAAGTACAGAAAATTCCCATGAAAATTCTGATGAAGCCTGGAGTTACTGGTTTTATTTGTCTTCTTTCATCGATGAGAATGACTCACATATAATACACATACTTTTGGAAAAATATAATCTGTTCTATAGGAGAAGGCAGGAGTCGCAACACTATTGGAATGCCTTGTCCCAAATTTAAAAGAGCAGATTTTTATTTTCAGATGAATACACTCAAATTGAGTGTTCTAAACACCAAATAAAAAGTACATAGCATTATTAGGATTTTTACTTTATAAAATCATGTCCAAGAATTTAACAATAAAATTTGATGTTTTCAAATTAGTTTTCCCTTACAACTTACATTAGTGACAGGAGAAGACAGTCACCTTTTTTAAAGGGATAATGAAGTAATTTTGTAGTTATTTTAAAAGATATGGGCTTCCCTCCCCCAACCCTATATTCTTTTATTTGCCATTATATTTACTAAACAAACCTATATGAAGATCACTTAAGTAATCAATGCAGAAAATTAAGAGTAATGTTAGAAAATATTAGAAGAAAGTAATTTCTTTAGATAATGCTAAATTTATATTTTTAGCAAATTAAATATATTCCTACTAGGATCTTTTCTTGCAAAACATCTCCACTAGTTTGAAGAATTTATAAGAACCAATTCAATGTTTTAAAAGTTGATGAGAATTATCTACATCGTCTGAAGCAAACTGATTGAAAATATATATATAAACTTAATATATTCATAGTATGTATGTATGAATGTAGAGAGTTACAATTCAGTCCATTAGGTTAAACTGTTTTTTTTTTAAAAATCAATCTTTCCTCCATTCCTTCCAGTGAGAACATATATAGAAAAAATGCTTTCATAGATTTCATAGAAATACATTTCAAATAGAAAACATTTCCCATATTTTATATATAAACCTATATTATTTTTGCTTAAAGTTCCAAATATATAAACTGAAGATCTTTTCAAGCAGTTATGACAAACAATAAAGATAATATCTTATTTGTAGAGCATTCATTACAAAGGGTTCTTTTATGTACTTTTTCATTTGATCCTCATAACAGCTATATAAAGGAGATAGGTCTTTCAATCCCTACTTTTATAGACGAGGAAACAAAAGTTCACAGAAATTAAGCTCTCTCAAATTACAGGAACAACTAAGCCAGGATTAGAATTCAGGAGTTCATAATTTTATTCTAGCATTTTTTATTGCACCATACATGTCCAGATAATTTATAAATAAAAACTGACTTATTGAGTTAATATGTCTGCAAAGCACATTATCTCATGTTAGCTTCAGAAAAGCCCTATGAGTTTGTTACTACAAGTATTAAGTTATATAACTTGTTTATGGTTATATAGCATCATAGGCAGGATCTGAACTCAGATCTTCCTGACTCCAGGTATGGTACTCTAAACAATCCAACATGCTATCTCTCCCTCCTAACCATCACCTACAAGAATAAAGAAACCTAAAACATAAAAGCAAAAATGGTTCATTAAAATCAAGAACCCAGGGCGGCTAGGTGGCGCAGTGGATACAGCACCAGCCCTGGAGTCAAGAGTACCTGAGTTCACATCTGGACTCAGACACTTAATAATTACATAGCTGTGTGGCCTTGGGCAAGCCACTTAACCCCATGTGCCTTGCAAAAACCAAAAAAAAAAAAAAAAAAAAAATCAAGAACCCATCTTGCCAAGAGAGAAAAAGATTCAACTCTCCCTGAGTTACATTCATATCTATCATCTTACCTGTTTTTACTAATTACACTTACCTATTAGGGCTGTGGTGAAACGATTCATGGACAAAGGCTCTAAGAACATTGGTCCTTCATAGGCCGATTCCAGTTCACTTCTAACATAATCTCTAAAATACACAAATAATGAAATTGTATTCTTATATACATTCCAAAAATAAAAATGTGGTAAACAAAAGAAAAGAAATTGGCAATGGTAAAACTCCATTCCACAGTTCGGATAGAAATCTTCCTACAAAATTAGATTATTCTAATAAAATTCCTTTTCATACCCTGTTAATAAGATTGTAGAATGATACATTTTTCTGGAATGAATAACCTTTTCTTCTTGCATTTCCCCATGTCTTCCACACAATATAATTTTAATATTTCAGGAGCAGATGCAGAAAGAAAGGGAGTTATCTTGCACATAGCTTCACAATGTTTTAATAAATATTTTAC
The DNA here is from genome assembly GCF_037893015.1 of Macrotis lagotis. Lineage (NCBI taxonomy): Eukaryota > Metazoa > Chordata > Mammalia > Peramelemorphia > Peramelidae > Macrotis > Macrotis lagotis. The sequence goes on along the minus strand of NC_133658.1, from coordinate 389,983,596 downwards.
TTCCTCCTCATAGCTCTCATATAATAAATGTCACTAAGGCAACCTGTCTTCCTATACTGCTATCTGGATTACTACTAACTAAGCCTTCCCTTTCTTCCTATCACCCTAGTCCTGACCCCCACCCCCAAAGGGCCTTTTGCTCAAAGTCCTCCTATGTTTCTGCCTCTCTTCCACTTTATTAAGGTAATCATACAAAATCAAGTTTGCATATAACAAGAAAACAAAAATTGGTGGGTTTTGTTTAAGAGTATTTTTGCAAATTTAAAGAATTATGACCAATAAAATGCCCAAAATTCCAGAGTACCAAAGGGGAAGAATGCTACCCTGACATAAAGGTGATTGATTCAAGATGCAGAATGAGACATACACTTCCAGACATAGCCAACGTGGGTATCTGTCTTACCTAATTATTTGCATTTATTACAAGGGTTTTGTTATTCTTTTTTTTTTCCAATGGAGGAGAAAGGGAGGAAAAGGAATAGAAATACCCCACTATTGAAACAGTGTATAAATGGTAAGACCAAAAGAAAACACAAACAGAATAGCTTTGAAAATTATGTGCTGAATGTACTAAATACTTTAAAGAAAAATAGATTTCACATAAAAGAGATTTATAATTTTGCTTCAGTTATCTCTTCTTCAACAACATATATAGAAATATTCATCTGGTATTTAAATTCAGAATTTTATAAAATTAAAGATTATTCAGTCCACTTTAATATAAGATTAGCTATAAATCATAGGATCAGATTAGAATTGAAAAATTACATATTAAAATATAGCTTTGGGGGCAGAGCCAAGATGGTGGCATGAGTACAGCTTTTCCTAGGAGCTCTCTCCAAAATATTCCAAAACCTTTAAAATTATGACTCTAACTAAATTTTCGAGAGATCAAACCCACAGAAAGATCCAGAGAGGCAATTCTCCAGCCCAAGGTAACCTGAAAGATCATGGGAAGGCTCTGTTCCACAGGGTTGGAGGGGGTGGCAGCGCAGTCAGAATCATCATGCCATGGGCACCTGGGTCACTGGGAATGCCAGCTCCTGGCAGAAGCAGTCTCCTGATCTGCCAACCAAGGGAACACCAAGCCCAACTTGGAAGATCAGTGGGGAAACCTCTTCCAGAGTGAGTGGAAGCAAGAATATTCCTCAGCATAACCATGACCATCAGCATAGCTGAGATCCTCAGTGCAGCCCAGACCCCAGGAAATGGAAGGAAGCCCACAGATCTACCCAGCAGGGGCTACCTAGCAGCTGCTTCCAGAGCACTCAACCCATGGAAGGTAAGGGGCTGGGGGGGAGACTGTCAAGGTCTCTCCTGTCCCTGGGACAGAACTCTGGTGCTTTCTCCATATTCAGATCCTAGTCACAGTCTGGGACCCCATACTTTCACAGCAGAGCAGGACTCTCCTCACAGCTCCAGAGCAGAGAGGAGGGCTTGTGGTCATCCACAAATCAAAGCACAGGCCAAGAGAGCAGTCAGAGCCTCTCATAAGACCTTGAAGGAACTGAGGTCCTTGTGGGGGTTTTCCAATAATACTCAAAATCTCAGGAAGTACCCCCCAAAACCAGGGCACAGGCTGGGGAAATGGGTAAACAGGAAAAAAGGAACCTGACCATAGACATTACTTTGGTCCCATAGAGGATCAAAACACCTCAGAAGATGACAAAGTCCAAGTTTCTGTATCCAAAGCCTCCAAGAAATATAGAAGTTGGGCTCAAACTATTGTAGAAGTTGATTTTGAAAAATCAAGTAAGGTAGATAGAAGAAAAATTGGGAAGAGAAATGAGAGAGATGCAGGAAAAACATGAAAACCAAGTCAGCAGCTTGGTGAAGGAGATCTAAAAAAAAAAAGCTGAAGAAAACATCATGTTAAAAACCAGTTTAGGTCAAGTGGAAAAAGCAGTCCAAAAAGTTAATGAGAAGAAGAATGCCTTAAAAAATAAGAGTAAACCAGATGGGAAAGGAGATGGAAAAGCTCTCTGAAGAAAACAATTCCTTCAAATGCAAAATGGAGCTAAAGGAAGCTGATGACTTTGCGAGGAATCCAGACACAATAAAACAAAACCAAAAGAATGAAAAATTAGAAGAAAACATGAAATATCTTACTGGAAAAACAACTGGGCTGGAAAGCAGATCCAGAAGAGATCATTTAAAAATTATTGGGCTACCTGAAAGTCATGATCAGGAAAGGAGCCTTGACTTCACTTTTAAAGAATTTCTACAGGAAAATTGCCCTGATATCCTAGAAGCAGAGGGCAAAATAGAAATGGAGAGAATCCACTCAACTCCTCCCCAGGAATATTACACTCAAGTTCCAGAATTCTCAAGCTAAAGAGAAAATATTACAAGCAGCCAGAAGGAAACAATTCAAATATCGTGGAGCTACAATCAGGATTACACAGGATTTAGAAGTCCACATTAAAGGCTCAGAAGACTTGGAATATAATATTCCAAAGACAAATATTCCAAAGACAAAAGAATGCAACCAAGAATCAACTACCCAGTAAAACTAAACATCCTCCTCTTCTAGGGGAAAATATGGACTTTCAATGAAACAGGGGAATTTCAAATGTTCCTGTTGAAATGACCAGAGCTGAAGAGAAAGTTTGATCTTCAAGAACAGGACTCAGGTGAATTACAGATAGGGTGGATGAGAAGAGTAAATTATGAGGGATTTAATGATGATGAACTGCAAGTATTCCTGCATGGGAAGATGACACTGATAATACTCATATGAACTTTCTCATTTACTAGAGCTGGGTGCTTTTATAGACAAGGCACAGAAGAGAGCCAAATTTGAAGATATAGTTTAAAAATGTAGTCAGTAAATGAAAAGGAAAGGTACTGGGAGAAAGGGAAAGGACAGGTAGAAAAGGGGACGGGGGAGGGAAGTAGGGAGGTAGGTGATGGAGGAGAGGGTAGATCATAGGAGAGGGTAGTCAGATATAACACATTTTCTTTTTTACTTTTTGCAAGGTCACGGTGGGATTGGGTGGCCTGTCTGGGACCCCACGGCTGGGTGGTAGGCTTAGGTCCTCCTGGCCCCAGGGCCGGTGTTCTGTCAGCTGCACCACTCGGCTGCCCCACAGCACACTTTTGAGGAGTGAAAGGAGAGAGAAAATATCATAAATGGTAGTGGATAGGAATAGACAGAGGGAATTAAATCAGCAACTGCAACTGTGGAAAAATATGGGAGTAACTTTTCTAATGGATTTATGATAAAAGAATGCAATCCACTCCAGAGACAGAGTTGTTTGTATCAGAACACCAGCTACAGCACATTTTTTTCCCTCTTTCTTTCACTTTATTTCTTCTGAGGTTTTTTATTTTTGTAGGGGGAGGAGGGATTATGTTTACTCTTACAACAAGACTATTTTAGCAATCTGTAAATAAATAAAAATGTAAATTAAAAAAAGAAAAAAGAAAAAATTAAAATTTGAAAAATAAAATACAGCTTTCATTTACTTTTAGTACAAAAAATCTACAAAAAAAATTAATTTTGTACCTTATAGGTTAGACAAACTTAAAAAACAGGAAATCTTTGGGTATTAAACTAGGAAGATGAGATTTGCTATTTATTCCTTTGAAAAAACAATCTGTCATATATAAGTTTGCTTTGAGGAGAAAATATCGTCTTCATTTCCAGCTGCTTATTGGATAACCTTCCTACTTCCGACATACTCTAGTATCAAACTCAAGTAGAAATTATCCACACATAAGGATTGGTAACACCAACACATACAGTTTTGTTGTATTTTTATTGTTAAATATTTCCCAGTTTGTACCTGTGCCCTAGAGGCTGCAAATTGACACCATTGCTCTGGAGCACTACAGAGCTTAGTATCAAACTCTAGCAAGCCTCTTATTGACTGGGAAAAATCACAAATGGAGGGGGCAGAGCCAAAATGGCAGAGTGGAGGTAGGAATTCCCAGTCTCTCCCCCAAACCACATCAAATACCTTTAAATAATGCCTCCAATAAAACTCTAGAGTGACGGAATCCACAAAAAGACAAACAATTTTCTAGCCCAAGATAACTTGGAAGATAAGCAAGAAAGATCTGTTACACCTGAGGTTAAAAAGGACCTGTGGCACAGCCCAGTCCTGCTGGAGCGAACCAGCTCCAACCATTCAGGAACAGCCCACAGGATAACTAGGTCTGGGGAAGCAGTGGCAGTTTCCGGATCTATCAGACCAGGAATTGCCAAGGACAACTTGGAAGGTCAGTGGGAAATCTCTGCCACACTAGAGTATCTAGCGCAGTCCTCAGTGAAGACCCAGTCCTAGAACCAAGAACAGATCTGGGGAGTCACCATGCAGGGAGCAACCTGGCAGCTATTTCTAGAGTGCTCAGTCCATTGCCAGTAAAGTGTCAGGAGAGATTGCAGAGGTCTCTGCTATCTCTGAGGCAGGCCTCTGTTACTTTGCCCATACTCAGGGTCCCAGTCCCAAGTAAATGAACTTTACTGCCATAACGGAGCAGGGACTCTCCTCATGGTTCTAGGGCAGAAAAGAATGCTTGCAGTCATACACAGAACAGAGCACAGACCAGGAGACCAGTCAGAGCCTCTCAAAAAACTTTGGAGGAATTGAGGTCCCGGTGGGGGCTGACCCTGAAAACAGCTACAAAAACCCTCAAGAAGCTTAGGAAAGTATGTCCTCCACCCTGGAAGCAGAGCTCCACCTTAACAAAGTTAAAATTAAGTCATAGGCTTGGAAAATGAGCAAACAACAGAAGAAAAAATTCAAACATAAACCATTACTTGGGACCTAGGGAAGATTAAAATTCACACTCAGAAGATGACAAAATCAAGGCTTCTGTACACAAAGCCTCCAAGAAAAATATTAATTGATGTCAGACTATGGAAGAGCTCAAAAAGATTTTGAAAATTGGGGAAGCTAGGTGGCGTAGTGGATAAAGCACCAGCCTTGGAGTCAGGAGTACCTGGGTTCAAATCTGGTCTCAAACACTTAATAATCATCTAGCTGTGTGGCCTTGGGCAAGCCACTTAACCCCATTTGCCTTGCAAAAACCTAAAAAAAAAAGATTTTGAAAATCAAGTAAGGGAGGTAGAGAAAAACTAGTAAGAGAAATGAGAGCAATGCAGGAAAATCATGAAAACCAAGTCAGTAGCTTGGTGAAGGAGACCAAAAAAAAAAAAAGACTGAAAAACCAGTTTAGGCCAAATGGAAAAAGCAGTCCACAAAGTCAATGAGGAAAAGAATGCCTTTAAAAGGCAAAATTGATCAGATGGAAAAGGAGATACAAAAACTCTCTGGAGAAAATAATTCCTTAAAATGTACAATGGAGTTAAGGGAAGCTGATGACTAAGTGAGAAATCAAGAAACAATAAAATTAAACCAAAAGAATGAAAAACAAGAAGAAAATTTCAAATATCTCACTGGAAAAACAACTGACCTAGAAAAGAGATCCAGAAGAAATAATTAAAAAATTATTTTTGAAAATCATGACCAAAAAAAAAAAAGAAAAGCCTAGACATCATTTTCCAGGAAATTACTCAGGAAAAACTACCCTGATATCCTAGAAGTAGAGACCAAGCACCTCCTGAAAGAGATCCTAAGATGAAAACTGCTTAGAATATTATAGCCTAATTTCAGAATTCCCAAGTAAAGGAGAAAATATTATAAACAACCAGAAAGAAGCAATTCAAATATTGTAGAGCTACAGTCAGGCTAACACAAGATCTAGCAGCTTCAACATTTAAGGTCTGTAGGATTTGGAAAATGATATTCCAAAAGGCAAAAGAACTTGGACTACAATTGAGAATCAACTACCAAGCAAAACTGAACATACTATTTCAGGGGAAAAGATGGATATTCAAGGAAATAGAAGACTTTAAAACTTTCTGATGAAATAATTGGAGCTGAACAGAAGGTATGATCTTCAAGTACAGGACTCAGGTTAAGCACAGAGAGGATGGAAGTGCACATTATAAGGGATTTAATGATGTTCAACTGCTTGTATTCCTGCATGGGAAGATGATACTGGTGACTCATATGAACCTATTATGGCAGTTAAAAGGAACATATATAGACAAGGCACAGGAGGGACCTGAGTTTGAAGGTATAATATATTAAAAACATGGAATTAATGGATAAGAAAGGAATGTACTCGGAGAAAAGGACAAGGGAGGTAGAACCAGCTAGGTTATTTCACATAAAAGAAGCAAGAAAAGGCTTTTGCAGTGGAGTGGAAGAGAGGGAAGGTGAAGGGGAGTGAGTGAGCCAGAGAGGAAATAACATCACACTCAACTGGGTATAGAAATGTATCTTACCCTAGAAGAAAATAGGAGAGGAAAGGGATGAGAGAAAAAGAACAGGGGAGGGGAGTGAAGGTGATAAAAGAGAGGATGATCATGAGAGAAGGTAGTCAGACACAACAGACTTCTGAGTAGGGACAGGATGAAAGGAGTGAGAAAATAGAATAAATGGGGATGGGGGAAATAGGATAGAGTGAAATATAGCTAACAATAGCAACTGTGGGGAAAAAAATATTGAAGCAATTTCTCTGATGGACTTACGGCAAAAAAATACTATCCATCCCAAAGAAAGAATTGATGGTGTCTGAATACAGACGGAAGCAAACTTTCTTTTCTTGCTTTTTTTTGGGGTGGGGGATTATGTTTATTTTTATAACATGGCTATTGTAAAATGTGCTTCATGGCTACATATTTTTAATCTATACCAAGTAACTTGCTTTCTCAATGGAGAGAATGGGGTGGGGAAAAGGGAGAGAATTTGAAACTGAAGGTTTTGGAAGCATATGTTGAAACTTTCTTTTGCATGTAGCTGGGGTAAAAAAAATTTTTTTAAATAAAATTAAGAAAAAGAAAAAAAGAAAATCACAAATGAACATTACAGACACATGGAGGAAGCTAGGTGGCTTAGTGGATTGAATGGCAGACCTGGAGTTGGTAAGACTGGAGTTCAAATCTAGTCTTCAACACTCACTAGCTGTATGATCTGGACAAATTATTTTTAAATTCTGTTTGTCTTTATCCATTGGAGAAGGAAATACCAAACACTGCAGTTTCTTTGTCAAGAAAATCCCATACAGAAATAAAAATTAAGGTGATATCTATCAATTAGAGAATGGCTGAACAAATTGGTTGTGATAAAATACCATTGTGGTATAAGAAATGATGAGCCGGATGATTACAGGAAAAACCTGGTATGACTTAAATGAACTGATGCAAAGTGAAGAGAGCAGAACCAAGAGAAAATTGAATGCAATAACAACTATATTATGAAGATGATCAACTGTGAATGACTTAGCTATTTTCAGCAACACAATGACCTAAAACAATTCCAGAGAATGCTTGATGAAAAATACCCTCTGCCAGCAGAGAAAGAACTGATGGAGTCTGAATACGGAATGAAGCTTGAGTTTTCACTTTGTTTTTTCATGTTTTTCTTTTTTTGAGGGGTCTCTGTCTTCTTTTACAACTTGACTAATACAGAAATGAGTTTTTCATGACTGCAAATGTATAACCTATAACAACAAATTGCCTGTCTTCTCAAAAAGGAGAAATGGGAGGGAGGAGAGAATTTGGAACTCAACATTTCAAAGAAAAAATAATTTTAAAATTGTTTTTGCATGTAATTAGGAGAAATAAAAAGTTATTCAAAAAATTGAAAGAAGGGGCGGCTCGGTGGCATAGTGGATAAAGCACCGGACTTGGAGTCAGGAGTACCTGGGTTCAAATCCAGTCTCAGACACTTAATAATTACCTAGCTGTGTGGCCTTGGACAAGCCACTTAACCCCATTTGCCTTGCAAAAAAAAAACCCTAAAAACAAATTGAAAGATGAAGGCATGAAAAAAAAAAGAAACTCAATACAGGGCCACAAAGAGTTGGACACCTCCATTCTTGGAATTCTTAGGCAGACTAATCTTTGAACATTCCTGCATATATTCATATAGTATTTTGTACATTTTCAATTAATTTACTTCCTATTAGGAAATGAAATGATACTCATTTCAGTACGATAAAAAAAAAACTGGCCTCGTTCATGATCATACATCCTTACTGACTTGTTTTCAAAGAACAGATTTTTTTTTAAATGGAAAGCCATTTTGGAGATCTTGATTTTTCAAACACTCCAAAGATCTATGGTTGCAACAGTATAGGGCATCTCTCCACCAATACCATTCAATCTTTCTTGATCACCTTCTTGAGTTCCTATGTCTCCCTCATATTCCACAAAAAAAAAAAACTTTGGGATCCAAGATTTGCAAAAAGTTAGCTGTAAATAAAAAGTTAGTTGTGGTGATTTTTCATCAATGAAACAAGACACTGCTTGACCCCCAAATGACCTGCCTGAAAATTTTAGACTCTCCTTTGATGGATCTATATCAATGTCATATTCGCTAACATTAGGTGTCTCCCAAGGGTCTATGCTGGCTCTCATTATCTTTTCCCTCTGTATCAGGGGACAGGAACATCTGGTCCATTAAATCATTTGATCTGGTGCTGCCACGGCAACCACAGGAAGAACTCAAAATTCAATAAATGTAGAAGTTTTTGAGGGGTGAATTGTTTGATCAAATATAGTAGATGAATGATGATCTAAATATCTAAATGGACATTAGCAGAAATATTTCCACATTTGGGGGTCTCACCAGTTACCATGGATTCAATTATCCAAATCCAGTATCTCTTCTGAACTATATTCCCCACATCAACAACTGTCTTTTAGACATCTCAAACCAGATGTCCACTATTAAATTCATTATTTTTCCCCCTCAAACTCTCCCCTCTTCCTACTAAAAACACCAACATTCTCCAAGTTACCCACCCTTGCAACCCTATTGTTATTTCTCACACCTGGACCACTGCAATAGCTTTCCCATCAGTTTCCATGTCTGGAAGCTATCTAGACTCAGTAACCAAAGAGATCTTCCTAAAAATTCAGTTCAGAATGCTAATCCCCTACTCAGTAAAATCAAATGATTCTTTATTATCTTCAGAATCAAATATAAAATCCTATTTGAATTTTAAGGACCTTCAAAACCTGGTCCCTTCCTACATTTCCCAGTTTTCTTATACTTGATTATCTTCCCCACGCACTATGACTCAGTCACACTACTCTCTTTGCTCTTCCTCTCATAGGAAATGCCATGTCTCAGTTCCCTGATTATCTTCTATTTATACTCTACATATCTTATCTGTTCACAGACTTCCCCTTTGGAATATGAGCTGCCTGAGGTCAAGACTGTGTTTCTGTTTTTCTTTGTACTCCCAATGTTTAACACAGTGTCTGGCACATAAAAAGCACTTAATAAATGCGCGGTGTGATGTCAGTAACCTGAAGTCTTTCTAGTTTTTGGACAGAGCTTGTGTATCATGAAGTCACTTTTGTGCCATGATGAGGCATCAAAGAAAAAGTTAGACATATGACAAGAAACAAATCCAATAATGCCCAGAGGATGTGATGCAGTAATTTTCTTCTATTCATTTATCCGTTCAGTCAACAAACATTAAGTACCTACAATTTTAGGCCTTGAAATGATGATCATTTTTGATACTTTAACAAAAAATCATTATTAAGAATTTGTGGTCACTTTCAATCACAAAAAAAAGCTTTGAAGTAGCAAATGGGATGAAACAATTCTACATTTATAATTTATGTGTATAAATTGTTTTATCTTCTGTAATTAGACTTTCTTCTCAATATGATTAGATGAAAACAAGTATAAAATATAACAAATGTTTTAAATTACTTTTTATAAAATCTTGGCAAATGTTTCTTTCAACAAGTAAGCTCATAAAAATCCATATTCATTTCATTAAAATAGCCATTAATGAGCTTATGTTTCTCTCTGGAGATTTTAAATATTTAATTAAAAAGGGAAAAGGGAACTGAAACAAAAATTAGGTCCTTAAAGTAAATACCTAATTCCAATGTCTTATTTCAGTCAAACAAACACACAGTAATCAACTAGTTCTTAATCAACTCTTATTGTTCTGCCACCAGGTTCAGAGTACAACAGAAACAACAAAGGTTTGTTTTACTGAAGTTATAGTTCATAGTATATTCTAAAAGACTATTTGAAATAATTGAAGCTAGGAAGAAGAGAATCTTGGACCTGTAATTTTTTTTTTTTGCAATGCAATGGGACTAAGTGGCTTGCCCCAAGGCCACACAGCTAGGTAATTGTTAAGTGTCTGAGGCGGGATTTGAACTCAGGTAACTCCTGACTCCAGGGCCAGTGCTCTATCCACTGCTCCACCTAGCTGCCCCAACCTATAATTGTTTAATACAATTTTTCAGAAAGTTTATTCTTTCAAGAAGCAACAACAGATGAGATGTTCCAAGAGCACATTACAAACTTAACTCTGAAGACTTACCTGTTGATCATATTTATTATTAGTTTTATCAGAGGAAAATAACTCAACTGAATAATAATAGCTTATTCCTCCTAAATCTCATTTGGGCTATCTGTAGAGTGTAAGCAATGCTAAGCATTAACAAAAAAATTTTTTTTTAACCTATTCACCTAGTTTCAGTATCCTTGATAGCCTGTTCTCTCTTCTAATTTTAAGCTGTTTTCTTTGATTGTGTTAAGGGTATTGAAATTGCTTTCTTCAGGGGGGCGGTTAGGTGGTGCAGTGGATAGAACACTGGCCCTGGAGTCAGGAGGACCTGAGTTCAAATCCAGCCCCAGTCACTTAATAATTGTCTAGCTATATGACCTTGGGAAAGTCATTTAAATCCCTTGCCTTAAATAAAAAAATTTTTTAAAGAAACTGTTTTCTTCAAATTAATCTGCAAGAAAAAGAAATGACTAAAGAAAGGATGCAATGTAATATGGTTTAAAAAGTGATGGAATTGGAATCAGAGGACCTAAGATCAAATTTCACCTCTGTGACATATTATCTTTGTGATACTGAGCAAGTAAATGGACAGCTCTGGTCCTCAATTATCTCATCTATAAAATGAGGGGATTAGAATAAATGACTCCTAAATTCTCTTCCCACTCAAGTCCTAGAAAATTATATGATTTTATAATAAATGTCTGTACTTTGCTTGATTCCCCTAAATATCCAAAAATCCCAAAATTGCTTTGGATAGCCTGTGTTTATTTACATATGTGAATATTTACTAAAATGTAAAATTCTTGAGTACTAGAATTTTTCCTTTGTTTGGATTTTGAGGGTTTTTTTGGTTTTTTGCCTTTGACTCTACAATGTAAAAGCTTTGCACATAATGGGTATTCATAAATGCTTACTGATTGTTGCTAATGTTTTCCCCAAAAATTTGCTTTTTATACATTTTATACTTATCTCTGCAGTTTCCTTTCCCAGTAGAATGTCTAAACACTGCCCTCCCCAAAGGGGCAAGGGCTTTCTTATCTATTCGACACAAAATGGGTATAGAGCAATGATTTTATACCAAATACCATAATAAGCTCAAAATGCTTATATAATCTGAATTTTAAAACTCTAAAAAACTTAGAATAAAATAATCTCAGATGTTTTTATAGTATAGAAAAGGAGACTACTTATCCATACAAAGGAGATCATAGAAGATTAAAAATAGAAAATATCTATTTCATGAAACTGGAAAGACTCAGCTCAACTAAGAAGGAAAGTCATGGATTAGGATGAAATATTTGTATCAAATTTTTCTGATAAAACTCATACACCCAAGATGCAAAAGGAATACAATATGCTAAGACCAAGAGTCATGTCAACAATGGATGTGATCAAAGAATATAAACCAATCTTTCTCAAAAGAACTGCAAACTAATAAAAACAATATGAAAGACTGCTCTAAATCATGAATAAGAGAAATGCAAATAAAAACTATGCTAGTTTTCACCTCACATATTGAAAATTAGTTGATGACAATAAAGATGAAAATTGATAATACTGAAGGACCTACAAGACAGGCACATTAATAACATATTGTTAGTGAAACTAACTTCTGGTAAGCAAATGGGAATTATATTAAAAAGAAAAAAAGAAAAAACTGAACAAAATGTCCATACTCTTTGATGCAGAGATTTCAGTGGCCCACAAATGCCAAAAAGAGATACTCAAAGTAGCACATTTTTGGAATAGGAAAAAACCGGAAACCAGGTACATACTCGTTGATTAGACTAAGAAATATATTCTAACAGAAAACATGACCTTGATATTAAAGATCATATTATTATTTTTTTATTTTAGTTTTTTAGTTTTTGCAAGGTAATGGGGTTAAGTGGCTTGCCCAAGGCCTATACATAGGTAATTATTAAGTGTCTGAGACCGGATTTGAACCCAGGTACTCCTGACTCCAGGGCTGGCATCACCTAGCTGCGCCTAAGATCATATCATTTTTAAAAAAAGAGAATAGAAGCAGATCATATACCCAGATTTCATCTCTGGGTAACAGATTCATTCTTAACTAAACAAAAGAATAACAAAAAAAATAAAAATAAAAACTTTGATGATATGAAACTGAAAAAACTCTGCATAGACAGATAGAATAAGAAGAGAAGCATTTTGGGGTGTAACTATGTGCCTGGTACATAGTGCTATATGATTGTATGCAATCATTTTACTAATAGAAATAAAAATCAAAATAAGATCAATTTTGGTTAAATGTTGTGGTTAGAAGTCATAAAATAGAGGAATTAGAAGAGACTGAAAGAAAACAGAGGCTTAGACCAAGTCTTTTTTCAAAGAGTTTAGTCATAAAGGAGATGTGAGCTATAGGATGATAGCTAAGGCAGGTTGGGGGGTAGGGGTGGGGGGTTGAAAGGAAAGTGTTTTTTTTTAAACAGGGAAATTTTTTTGGTATCAGCAATAAGAATATGTTTGTTTTAAAGATAAAAGTGAAATGGGTCAAAACTCTTACATTTCCTTCACTGAATTCTAACATCTTATAGAAGTTCTTGTAAAGGTAGATGATAAGTTTAAACTATTACATTTTTCAAAAACCAAATGCTCCCTCTTTAATATTTTATAGATTATTATAATATCAATATCTAAATGTTGCATCTAATTTGAAGCACATTTTTGCTTAAAATAAAAAACCTTTGCCAATCTCCAATAAAAAAGGGTTTTTTAAACTTAGAAAAACAAATTCACTAAAATTTTTTTTAAAACTGCCAAAAAATATTTATTTTCCCCTGGTGCAACACCTTGCTCAGTTTCTTATCCTCCAAAAGCATAATTTTTACCCTCTCTGAAAAAATATGAATAATACATAACTATATTACATAAATGCTGTGACTGTCATGGTTTCAATCATCACTAAAATTCTATTTTAACTTGGAAGCTAATCATCTGGAGGATGTTTTTGTTAACATGATTTAACACATTTCACTTCTTCATTGGATCCAGCATCTCAAAGGCTATCCATTTAAAGAACTGAGTGAGTTCTTTACAGAGCACACACTATGTTAGGTTCTATAATAGGTTCAGGTACAGTTCCAAAGACTTTTCAGAGGAGCTGCCTGGTTCTAAGTATGGAAAGGTTTATTACCACTAGGCTGGACATTAAGTGACAAAGTCTTTAGCCATTAAAGTCATGAAACATATTAACATAAAAATAATCCTTAACTTATAAAAAAGAATACTGATCATTTACTCCTAGCTGTAAGTTCAAATAGACATTCTTCCTAGATTTGTCAATATTTTATAGTAGTATAATACTGTAAATAAATTCTGTTAAATTCGGAAACAATAGTATCACAATCAAGTGGAAAATATAATGCAATCATTTCACATGATCATGTGCACATTATTATAGCTTTCAAGGTGATTTTCAATAATGACAGTCTCTAGATTCACCGTCAATTATGTTCCTATCACTCTACTCTGACAAATGAAAATGGAAAAATAAGAGAAACAGAAAGTTCTCTAATATTTTATAAGCATTAGCACATTACCTATTTTAAACAAGCAAACTTATTCTACCTAATTTTATTAAGATGGTATAGACTGTGTGGGTGTCTAACCTTTTAGCTCTTGCGGGCTGCATCATCCAACAAAAACTTTTTTAAGGGATACCTATAGAATTTTTTTAAATTTTATTTATTTAAGGCAGTGGGGTTAAGTGACTTGCCCAAGGTCACACAGTTAGGAAATTACTAAGTGTCTGAGGTCACATTTGAACTCAGATTCTCTTGATTCCAGGGTCGGTGCTCTAATCCACTGCACCACCAAGCTCTCCTTCATATAGAATTTAATATTTATTTATGACTACAATGTAACCAAATTACAATTAGTATAATAATAAAATGTAATAATTCCACAAGAATGAACTTTGAGGACCACATGCAGCCTATGGATTGTGGGTTAGATACACTCTAAAGTTTAAAGGCTCATAAATCTAATGCTAGAATAGACAAATCTAATCCAACCTACTCATTTTACAAACAGGCTAAGAAAGGTTAAATGACTTGCTCAAGGTTTCAAAGGCTGTAAGAATTTAGAGGTTAGATTTGAACTCTGGTATTCTGATTTCTGAGTTACTGCTCTTTCTGCTCATTACCATACTGCCTCCTTACAAAGAAGTGATATGTTCACTGTATAGCAGCAACAAAATTTGAATATAATTTCAAATATTGACTCTGTATATAGTGCTTTTCATTTAGAAAGTAATTCTCCTCTTTCACACACACACACACACACACACATACAAACAGACTTTTTCACGCATTTCCCCAAAAGCATTGTTTTCAACAAACAAGTTGAGTTCCAATCATAAATCATTTGCAACAATAAACTTCAAAAATTCAAGCTATGTATCAGAAATTATATGGCATTCTTACCTGGAGATCTGATGGCCAGCATAAAGCAATAGTGCAGTAAGAAAGTATAGGTAAAGCTGAACCAGATGCTGTCTAGGTAAAGTAAGGAGCACAACACTTAAGATATAACCTGTAGGAGAAATAAAAATAAAATCTCAAGCAAAATGTAATATTAATTCACTCTTAGTTTAATAACACTATTTTAAAGTAAATAAATCTTAAAGTATTAAATTCAAAATTGAATTTTCTAAGATCATTGCTAATGGTTTTTCAAGGGGAAAAATTATATGACTATTCTATCACTATGCTATTTATATAATTATATCATTCCCTAATTGATTAATGGTCCAAGAATAGGAACAGCAATTTTCAAAGGAAAAAATTCATACTATCAACAACCATATGGGAAAAAATGCACAAACTGTTAAAAAATAGGAAAAAAAAGCTACTTTACATCTCACACCACTGGATTGGCAAAGCTTACCAAGAAAGGAAAATAACATTTTTCAGAGGAATTGAAGGAAAACAGGAACATTAATAATGCCCATGAGTTGTCAACTGGTCTAAACATTTTGTAAAGTAATTCAAAATTATGCCCCCTAAACTACAAAACTATACATCCTTTGATCAACAATATCCCTACCTGGCATATATCCCCAAAGAGTTCAAAGAAAAATGCTAAAGATTTTTTATTGTCCTCTTTCTATCCTGCCCTTTGTTTCTAAACTCCCAGAAAAGGTGATTCTACTTTCTCTCCTCTCACTCTTTTTTTAAATTTACAATCTTGCTTCCAAGCTTATTGAAATGAAACTGCTTTCTCTCTGTCTGAAGTTACTAATGATCATTCTTAAATGCTAAATCCAAAGTTCTTTCCTCAATCTTCATTCTCCTTGACCTCTCAGCAGCCTTCAACACTGTCCTACCTATCTGATCACTCCTCCATTTCCTTTGCTGGATCCCCTCTCCAGATAACATCCTTTAACTACAGGGGTCCTTGAGAATTCTATATGGACAAACTTCTCTTATCCTATATTACTTCACTTGATGATCTCATAAGTTCCCACAGATTTGTCACTTTTATGGTGACAATTCCTAAATCCACCTTGTCCCGATTCCTCTTGTCGATTTTCAATCTCCTAATTTAAATAGACTTTCAGATATCTCCAGTAAACATCTTAAACTCAGCATAACCAAAACTGAACTCATGCTCTTTTCCCTCTACATGCCTCACCTTCTCCTACCTATCATTGTAGAAGGCAACAAACACCATTCTCCTAATCCCTCAGGCTCACAACCTAGGCACCATCCTTCGGGTCCATACTATCCCTCTCTTCCCATATTCAATCTGTTGCTGGAGACTGTCAATTTCACCTTTGCAACATCTCTTATGTAGCCCCCCCTTTCCTGACACTGTCCCCACTCTGTAACAGGCCCTTATCACTTCATGCCTGGATTATTGCAATAATCTCAAATTGCCTCAACTCCTTGCTCTAATCTATCCTCTATTCAATCACTAAAATAATCTTTCTTAAGGACAGGTTTCCTGGACATGTCAAATGAGATGTGTCAATGACATCTCAAACTTTCTAAAAACAAAATTCATTATCTTTCTCCCCAAATGCATTGCTCCTTCAAACTTCCCCATATGTCAAATGGTCAATCTCAATTTCAACCTTGATCTTTGCTCTCATTTACCCTACATATGCACTCAGCTGCCAAATCTCAATGTTTATCCTCATGCAGTATTTTTCAGCCATAGTCTTATTTTCATTCACATAACTACCATCCCAATTCTGGTCATCATTACATCACTATCTGACCTGAGAAAGAGACTCCTAAATTCTCCAAGTCTAGTATCTTACCACTACACACACAGATGCCAAAGTGATTTTCAAAAAAATACA
The DNA here is from genome assembly GCF_037893015.1 of Macrotis lagotis. Taxonomy (NCBI): domain Eukaryota; kingdom Metazoa; phylum Chordata; class Mammalia; order Peramelemorphia; family Peramelidae; genus Macrotis; species Macrotis lagotis. Next base: position 389,966,924 of record NC_133658.1, on the reverse strand, counting down.
AATCTCATCATACCATTCTCAGACTATTAATTCTATACAAATTGTGTAGAATTACTAATTTCATACAAATTGTGTATGTGGTCTCTTCCATTAGAATTTAAGCTTAATTATTTAACAAGAATTTCTTAAGTGTTTACTAATAATAATAATAATAATAATAATAGTAAACATTTATATGGTACTTATTATGTGCTAGGTAATATGTTAAACATTTCACAATTATTTATTTCATTTGATTCTCACAACAGCCCTGAAAAGGAGGTGTTAGTATTATCATCTACATTTTAAAGATAAAAAAACTAAGGAAACAAGTTAATAGACTTGCCTGGGGTCACACTGCTAATAAGTATCTGAGGCCAAATTTAAAGGCAGGTATCCTGATTCCAGATCCAAAGCTCTATCCATTGCACCACCCAGTTACCAGATTTTGCTTCCAAACTTGTGCTAAGCAAAAAACAGTCCTGGCTCTTTGTTCCCTGCTGGGAAGGGTAAGAGAGGGGAAACAAACAACCTCCCCTTAAACTGTCTCATCTCTCTTGAGGATCATCTCTTCTCATGTTTTCAATTTTTTTTCCCCAAGATAACTGACAAAATTTATATACATACTAACTCATAATATTCCCTAACTGTGGATGTTCCCCAAAGTTCTGTTGTAGGACTTATTCTCTTCTTCCTCTGGAAAGGGTAAGATTATAAACTCCCATTGGATTTAAAAATAATCTCTATGTAAATGACTCCCAGATCTATAAAGCTGAAGCCCTTGAGCTTCAGTCTCAAATCACCAATTTTCTATTGAACGTTTCAAACCGGATGTCTCAAAGACATCCTAAATAGAACAGGTCTAAAACATAATTCATTATCTTTCCCCCTCAGTCCTTCCTAATCCAATGCTCCCTATTGTTCTCAACTATTTTTCCAGGTCCCAAACCTCAGCATTATCCTCTGCACTTCCCATTCCATGTATCCAGCTGCTAAATGTTGCTGCTTCTACTTTCACATCTTTTATCATCTGACTACTCTTCTCCACTCATAGAGCTACCACACCTCAGTTTGCCTTGATTACCTCCCATCTCACTGAGCTTCCCTTTTGATTCCCTCCCATTTCTCACAATCCTGATCTATCCTGCACATTGCTGCCAAAGCAAATTTCTTTAAGTAAATATCTGATGATGTTACTCTCTCACTTAATCAACTCCTACAGCCTGTAGGATAAGATAGAAATGGATGTATTTAACTTTCACAGTCCTGCACAACCTGACATCAATATTTCAAACGTCACTAGACATTACATCTCTTCCTTCATGCTGAGATTCAGTCAAACTGACCTTCTCTGTTCCTCACATGATACTCTAATTTGAATCTCCATTTATCTGAATTGGTTGTTCCACATGCCTAGAATGTATTCCCTTCTTACCTCTACCTCAAGCTTTAAAATGCAGCTTATGCACTACCTTCTTCATAAAGTCTTTTGGAAATTCTTCAGACTTCTAGTGTCTTCCCTCCCAAACTATATCACCTTCAACTACTTTGTAAGGATTCGGTTTTATATTCATTCTATATTTATGTTGTTCATATTCTTATATGTACTTGTTTTCTCCCACGTTAGAATGTAAGCTACTTGAAAGTAGGATTTTACTTTTTGTGCTTGTACAAGTAAAAAGGACCTAGCACACAATAGGCTCTTAGTAAATATCAGTTGAGTAATTCATCATAAACATTAGTTTTCTATGTTCAAGTTGTGTGCATATCTCTCCAATCCTAACCTCACCTATGTTCTGGGCCTCTTTACCCATCTGCTTGCTGGACATTCCTATTTATTTCTCCCATTGAGACCCTTCATCTTTGACTGGAAGACTGAAAACTCATTTCCTTCCCTCCCTTTCAAAATACCTCAATCACCTTACTTTATTAATAAGAACACCACCATAATTATTATCCTAGTCAACCGACTAAGAAGCTGGAAGAACTTAAATAAGACAAACTATATTTATTCCTAAGTATTATTTTGAATGACCCCTCCTACCCTAAACCACCAAGATAAAGTATGGTGTTCCCTTGAAAGGAAAAAAATCACTGTCCCTGCCCTCAAGAAGTTCACATTCTAAAGAAAAGATACATATACAGATACATACATAGTAGATAGAAACTACACTGAACACTGTACACATTAACAGCAAGATTGTGTGATGAACAACTATGATGGACATAGCTCCTCTTAGCAGTTCAGTGATCAAGGACAATTCTAAAAGACTTGAGATGGAAAATGCCATCCACATTTAGAGAAAAAATTGTGGGAGTCTGAATGTAGACCAAAGCATACTATTTTCACTTTTTAAAATTAATTTTATTTCCCTTTCTTATTTATGCTTTCCCCCTTTAGTTCTGATTCTTCTTTCACAACATGACTAATATGGAAATATGTTAAACAAGATTGTACATATATTACCTATGTCAGATTATTCATTGCCATGAGGAGAGGGAAAAAGGGAACACAGGGAGATAGAAAAATGTAGAATTCAAAATCTTACAAAAAGATGAATGTTGAAAACTATCTTTGAATACAATTGGAAAAAATAAATTACTCTGGCATCTTCCCTGGAGGAGAGACAAGGGATAGCAAATGCCGCCTGTCCTTCAACCTTAGTAAAAAAACTGCTTAGAACCCTGAGGATGGTACAGCCTAGACCACAAAGCCAAGGAAAGAAGTCAGATGTTCTTGTTACAATCCATCAACCAGTCAGATACCACTGACAGACTGGTTAAGCCCAAAAGCCAAGCTCCAGACCACCAACCTTACTTCCTGCCTGACTCTACAGTCAAAGTATAGGGAAAATCTTATGCATCTTGGGAATTTCATCTGCAGCTGTTAAAGTTCCCATATCAACAAACACAGTTACTGAATATTTAGCAAAGAAAGATCTCACAAAGTTCTTGGTATTTTCAAATATTTCAACATCAGAAAGCAATATAATTTTAATAATAGAAAAGACATTAAAGAAGTTGCCACTATTCTCTGTGATATCTTAAAGACCATTAACAGCTTGAGGCTGAAGACTAAAGGGGATTTTCATCTTACTGAAGCTCCTACACAAAGTTTTCCTCTATTAGAGCAGGAACTTGAGACTAGGGACTATCTTTTCTATTTGTATTCTCAGCACTAAGCAAGGTAATTTTCACATAATAATTGCTTAATAAATGCTTTTTTCACTCATTCGTTCATAGAAGACATACAGAGTATATGGAAGACATGAGCAGGACTGAGAAAAACTTCTTGAAGAAGCTGGGGTTTCTGACTCATGATGGAAGGCCAAGAAGCTACTAAGAGCAAGAAGTGAGGATAGCCAATGCAGAAGCATGGAATCTGGAGATGGAATGTCTTATAGGAGGAACAGAGTGTGTAAAAGGAAGTAAGAAGACTGGGAAGATAGGAAGTAGTCAGGTTGTGAAAGACATTTAAGAATTTTAGAGCTGTACCTGGAAGCTCCACCAGAGTTCGCTAAATTAAAAATAATATGGTCAAATGTGCTCTTTAGGAAAATCATCCTGGTAGAGAACAGAAGATGGATTAGAGTGGAGAGAAACTTGAAACAGAGAAACCAACCAAGAGGTTACTGCACTAATTCCAATGTTAGGTAATGAGGGCATGCATCAAGTTGGTGGCAGCATGAAGGATGAGAAGTGACATATACAAGTGTGAAGATAGAAACAATAAGAATTACAACAGAACAGAAAGAGGAAAACTAGAATCACTGTCAGCAAAGTAGCAGTAGAAGTTGGCAATCAGCAAAATAAGAGTGAAAGTAGAAATTGTAAAACAATTTCACAAGATGATGAAATCTAAGGTTCATACAGGGATCAAATTATATCGCCAAAAGGAACCTAGAAAGTATTTTTCCAAGGATTAGAATTTTCCTTGCACAAATGACAGCCCCTAAGGATATAAGTGGACTTCTCATCACTACTGTCAGTTGAAAGTAGGAAATCAGAAGAAAAAGGCAGATACAGGTATTCAAAAGTAGAAGATAGAATAATACAAACTATGATTTTGGATACAATTCTGACCAACAAGGAGAAAGTTGCTGCTGAAGTTATAAGAAATTCAGGAGCAAGTAAAATCCATCATTGAGGAAGCTACGATATCTTTAAATAATATAATGAATGAATAAGAACCCCACCTTGAACTTAATGATATTGAACTGCTCATATTCCAGCATGGAAAGATGAAGTTGATAACTCATGTGAAATTTCTTATTATTACGCCATTATTATGGCAGTAAAAGAAGGAAAATATATAGACAAGGCACAGTTGGAACTTGATTTTGAAAGGATAATATATTAAAAAGATGGAGTTAATGGGAGAGAAAAGAATGTAGTGGGAGAAAGGGAGAGGTAGAATGGGGTAATTTATTTCACATATGATGATGTTGTTTATCCTTCATTCTCCAAGACAACCATGATATCAAAGGAGATGATGCCATGACAAGCACATAAATCGGATTTGACTGAGGGGGTACTATCCTAAGTCACCAGGCTCATTTTCTCCTCCAGAGTCATCTAGGTCCAGTAGCCAGATATGAATCAGGATGACTAGAGACAGCCCCAGATGTGAGGCAATCAGGGGTTAAGTGACTTTCCCAAAGTCACACAGCTACTAAGTGTTAAGGGTCTGAGACTGGATTAGAACTCCCACCCAAGGTCAGTTTCTCTGACTCCAAGGTCAGTGCTCTATCCACTGCACAACTAGCTGCCAATAATTTCACATAAAGAGGAAAGAAAAAGCTTTTGCAAATGGAATGGAAAAGGGAAAAGGTGAGAAGGAGTGAGTGAGCCTTACTATCATCAGAACTGACTCAGAGAGAGAATAACATACATACTCAATTGGGTATATACCCTAGAGGGAAGTAGGAGAGGAAAGGGGTGGAGGGACCTAGAGAGAAGGAAGGTGATAGAAAGGAGGGAAGATTGTGGGAGGGGATAGTCAGGTGCAGAACACTTGAGGAGGAACACGGTGAAAGGAGACAGAATAAAATATGAAAGGAGACAGAATAAAATAAATGGGGGGGGGATGTAGGATGAGCGAAATACAGTTGACAATAGTAACTATAGGGAAAACATTGAAACAAGTTTCTCTGATAAAGACCTCATTTCTCAAACATAAAGATCTGAGTCAAATTTATAAAAAGTAAGAGCCATTACCAAATGACAAATGATCAAGACATATGAACAGTTTTTAGATGAGGCTATCAATGCAATTTTTAGAAATCATTTTTCAAAAATGTTCTAACTCACTATTGATAGGAGAAATGCAATGCAAGTTGGAACAATTATGAGGTACTATCCTATATCTATTGGATTGGCTAATAGGACAGAAGGAGAAAATAACAAATGTTGAAAAGGATGAAGGGAAATTGAGACATTGATGCACTGTAAAAGGAGTTGTGAAATGATTCAACAATTCTGTAGAGCAATTTGGAACAATGCCCAAAGGACTATAAAAGCAAGTCTACCCTTTGGCTATTGGTGCCACGGCTAGGTGTATATTCCAGAAGTGATGAAATAGGGAAAGAAAAGAACTTATATGTATAGGGATATTTATAGCAGCTCTGTTCTGGTGGTAGGGAGCTGGAGATAGAGGGGATGGTAGGGAGCTGGAGATAGAGGGGATGCCCATCGACTGGAGAGTAGCTGAATAAATTGTGGTATGTAATTGACATGAAATGCTTCTCTGTTATGGGAAATGATGAACAGGATACTTTCAGGAAAAATATTACATGAGCAGATGCAAAAGGGAAATGTATACAAAGTTATAGCAATACTGCAGGATGATCAGCTGTGAATGACCTACTTTTTCTCAGCTTATTTTGATCCAAGAGAACTCTGAAGGACTTTTAAGATAAAGAATACTATCCATTCCAAAGACAAAGTTGATGGTGTCTGAATTTGGATTGAAGCATTTTTTTTAACTTTATTTTTCTTACAGTTTCTCTCTTTTTTGGGGGGTGGTACATTTACTTTTACAACATTACAATTGTGGCAATGTTTTTCATGACTACACATTTTTAATCTACATCAAGCAACTTGTTTTCTCAGTGAGGGGTGTGGGGTGGAAGAAGGGGAGAGAACTCGGGAATTCAAGATTTTGGAAATGAATGTTGAAACTTGCTTTTGCACATAACTGGAAGAAAAATAAGATAAAATAAAGGGGAAAATTTGTAAAAAAAAAAAAAACAAACAAACAAAAACAAATCTCACCATGCCCAAAAAACTAAGATAACAAGTAATTTGAAAAAAAATCAGCAAAATAGCAGAATATAAAATAAACCCACATCACTTTTAATGATATCTCATTTAAAAAATAAAACAAAATAAAATATCGTGATATAATGATGAAAATATCTTGAACCCATTCAGAATTCACATAAATGCAACTACAAAATAATCATTACAGAAAAAGAAGAAGAAATAAGTAATTGGAGATAACATTAAATGTCTATGCTTGAGCTGTGCTAATATAATAAAACTAATGATCCCAGATAAAGCACTAATTTAATAATTAAATGCAAAGAACTTTACATCAAAGAATGCTGAGACCACAAATAAAACAGAAAATAAAATCGTTCACTCTCAAACAAGGAAGGCAGCACACAAAAGGGACACCGGAAGCAGAGGAGGAACAATCAATCATAAGGTGAGGAGAAGGAGAAGTAAGAGTAGATGAGTCTGGCTAAAGTATAGATCCCCTAAAATAGTAGTACAGCCAAGGAAGCACCAAAGGGCAGGTGAAGGGAGACTTCTCAAGGGTGGGAAGGCGGCTGGTGAACTACCAAATTAAGCTATGTTTAATGCTATGATAATAAAAAAATACCAGTAACAAACTGTGGTATATGTATGTCATGGAACACTAGAAACCAGGAGGGGGGTGGCTAGGTGGATAAAGCACTGGCCCTGGAGTCAGGAGTACCTGGGTTCAAGTCCAGTCTCAGACACTTAATAATTACCTAGCTGTGTGGCTTTGGGCAAGCCACTTAACCCCATTTGCCTTGCAAAAAACCTAAAAGAAAAAAGAGAAGAAACCAGAAGGGATGGGAATTCAGGGAAGCCTGGAAGATTTGCATGAACTGATGCTGAGCATGGAGATGAACAGAATCAGAAAAACATTGTACACCCTTAACAGCAACATGGGGGTGATGATCAACCTTGATGGACTTGCTTATTCCTTCAGTGCAACAATCAGAGACAATTTTGGGCTATCTGCAATGGAGAATACCATCTGTATCCAGAGAAAGAATTATGGAGTTTGAACAAAGATCAAAGACTATTACTTTCAATTTAGAAAAAAAATGTTATCCTATTATGTAATTTTGCTCTTATAATTTATTTTTCTTCCTTAAGGATATGATTTCTCTCTTATCACATTCAACTGAGATCATGTATACTATGGAAACAATGTAAAGACTAACAGACTGCCTTCTGTGGGGGGGGTGGGGGGAAGGGAAGCAAGAATGGGGGGAAAACAGTAAAACTCAAAATAAATAAAAGCTTTCTTAAAAAAAAAAAAGAAAAAATATACCAGTAGGTTACTTTCTAGGATAAGTTAAATAAAATTCATATCAAAGAAAAGTCAAGATTGTAAAGGAAAATAATAGGGGAGAAAAGGAGGAAGTGTGATTTATGTTCTTTGAAAAATCTGGAATTATACTATAAAACCTATCATCAAAATTATATGTAGAAAAAGAAGAAAATAAGCATTTACTAAGCAGTTTCTGTGGACCAGACACTGTACTATGTTATACAAATATCTCATTTGATCTTCACAACAACTCTGTTAGGCAATTGTTATTATCATCTCCATTTTACAGATGAGGAAACTGAGGCAGAAAGAGATTAAGTTACTTGCCCAGCGACATACAGTTAGTAAATGTTTGAGACAGAGTTTGAAGTGAGTTTATAAAAACAGAATTGTCGGGGTGGCTAGGTGGCGCAGAGGGGTGGCTAGGTGGTGCAGTGGATAAAGCACCAGCCCTGGAGTCAGGAGGACCTGGGTTCAAATCCGGTCTCAGACACTTAATAATTACCTAGCCGTGTGGCCTTGGGCAAGCCACTTAACCCCATCTGCCTTGCAAAAACCTAAAAAAAAAAAAACAAAAACAGAATTGTCTATGCCTTTAAATCCCAAATAAAATCCCATCCTCTAGAGGAAGCTTTCCCTAACTTCTCTCAATTACAAGGTCATCTCTCTGTTAATTATTTCCTATTTATCCCATATATAACTTACTTTTTATATATTTGTTTATATGGTGCCCCCCCCCCGCCAATTAGATTGCAAGGTCTATTTTTTGCCTCTTTTTATATTCTCATTGCTCAGCATAGTACCTTGACACACAGTAGGCATTTAATAAATATTTACTGAGTTGAATTTAATTAACTACATATGAGTCAAGTACGCAATAAACTCAAGAACAGAAATCACTGAGAAAGTTCATAATTCAATGAAAATTGCTTGGAAAATTGTATATTTTTGCAAAATCCAAACAACATACAATTACAATACAGATTTCAATTAGTCTATGGCTTGGACCTGGATGACTCATCGGTGGGTTTTTTTAAATTAGTCACATAAGTTACAGCCCAATATGTTAATTCTTTTCTCAAATTCTTCTTAAATTGTATATCTTATGCAAATCACCTTTGCTACTCTTTTCCCCCACTCACCTTCAATACTGAGAGTAGGTGTTAATCTTTTTTTCTGACATGGACCCTTTTAACAGTCTGGCAAAACCTATTACAAAATAATATGATTCTTTTATGATTCATAATTGAAGGAAATGCTAATTTTCAGTTAGGGATCAATGAGAATAAACATGTACCTTTTTTCCCCAATGCCTTCCTTCTAAAATTAAGCTCTTTCTACAATAAAATCTATCCTATGTGTTATTTGCATATTGTCCATATTGTCATGAGTGTAATATGAATTCCTAGAAAGCAAAATATAATTTATCTTTTTTTACCAGCATTTAACATAGTTCTAAACACAAAATAAATTCTAAATAAGTGTTTTTACATTCATTCAATCATTCATCCACTCACATATTAATAGCATTTTCCAATTTATGAATCATTCTCCTTAACAACAACCCAGGGTGTAAATGATGCAGATATTATCATCTGCATTTAACTATAAGGAAACTGAGGCCAAAAGTAGTTGAATGGTGTCTTGCCCAAGATCACACCACAAGTATGTAGAGGATTCCAGGATTTAAACTTTAGACTTCCTGAGTTCAATCCTATTTATATTCCACCATCTTTCCTATAAAAAATAGCATAACATATGATTCCAGTCCTTAATCCTAGTGTCTATCCATCTAGGGAGATTAAATGTACATAAATTCATGAGAAGCTAAATAACAAGTCATGTCACAAGGCAGTTGAACAGACAACTAATCCAAATGCGACCTGCAGAAATTGAGCATAAGATATTTTTGGCTGTGGCATTCAAGAAAACTTAAGTAAAATTAAAAATTAAGGATAGTAACCATAGCATAGAACCAAAATAATAGCACTTACAGTATTTCCAAATTACACGTATATGACTTTCCTTTGGACAAAATATAGAGGATTATCCAAATGAAACATGAACCAGCTCTCAATCACTGAAATCAAAAAAGGTAGGTTTCTAAGAATTGACTCATAAGGACTTTAAATATGGTAAAGATCATCACTATAACGCAAAAACAAAAAAGGTATTAGAATAGGGATTCTTAACCTTTTTGTATCATGGACCTCATTTGAAAGTCTGTTGAAGTCTATGGGTATTGCTCTCAGAATAATGTTTTTAAATGACTAAAATACATATAATTTTGAAATATATGAAACATATATAATTTCAAACCAGGTATCAAAAATTTTTTTAAAGAAATTTACAGGGTCCCTGGTTAACTCCTGCATTAGTTCAGTATTTTGATTGCCTGAAGTTCCAAATTAGTAAAACAGTTTTTCTAAATCCAAATGATAGATACTAGGATCATGATAAGTAAACTCAACTCAGTAGATTTTATGTTTGTATTTACTGCCTTGTGACTTTGTTGTTGTTGTCCTTGTTCTTGTTGCTATTGTTCTTCAGTCATTTAGCAGTGTCTGGCTCTTCCTTATTCCTTGATTGATAGTCCTTAAATGTTTTCCAGGCAAAAATAGTGGAGTGGTATCCCATTTCCAGTATATTAAGGCAAACAGGGTCACACACACACACATGGTAAGTGTCTGAGGCTGGCTTTGAATTCAGGTCATCCTGAGTCCAGGTACAGTGCTCTATTCAGTGAACCCCACAGCTGCCTCCAAAATATCAGCCCCTCCTTCAAGCTAGAATCAAATCAATGACCTAAGAATTCTCACATATGTACATACTACAGTCCTCTGCTCTACCAACTGAGCTCTTAAAGGACTTATCTTACCACTTAACAATCCTCAAACAATAAATGAAAGAAAAAATTTCAAATTATCAGTGTCATGATTTTGTACCACATGCAAAAAATTTCTATTCTGGATTTTATTTCGGGATGGAGGTGACCTTGAATTTTGAAAAAGTAAAAGCCAGCAGAGACAAATTTCTCAGCAATTCTACCAAGCTATAAAGGCCTTAAATATAGGTCTGGCGCTAAATTATACCTCTGTTATCCAACTACAACCTATACTTGAGAAGGTTCATCTTACAGAAACACCTGGGCAATTTTTTTTTCAGTTACTGCAACACTCCTAAGCTCAGAAGATTACACTGTCGGTGGAAGTAGTAACTGCACTAATGACGACATCTGTGATTAGGTGGAAATACAGGGAACAGTCAATTTACAACACAGTTATGCTCTAAAAGTTTCATTTTTCATCTATTAATTTGGAATTCAAGATATGACTAAATAAATGACTCGGGTTTCCAAGCTAGCTCATAAAAGCTTCTTTAATATGTAAGGTAGGAAGGGGTGGCTAGGTGGCATAGTGGATACAGCACTGGCCTTGGAGTCAGGAATACCTGGGTTCAAATCCAGTCTCAGACACTTAATAATTACCTAGCTGTGTGGCCTTGGGCAAGCCACTTAACCCCATTTGCCTTGCAAAAACCTAAAAAACAAAAAACAAAAACAACAACAAAAAATATGTAAGGTAGGAAACAGGCTAAGAAATAGATTGGTAGATTAGTGGAATATATTAGGTATGCATTACAGTATAGTAAATGACCATGATAATTTAATATATGATACAGCCAAAGATCCAAGCTTTTGGAACAAAAACTGGCAGGAAAACTGGAAAACAGTACAGCAAAAACTAGGTCTAGACCAACATCTCACACTGAATACCAAGATAAGGTCAAATGGGTAAATGATTTACATATAAACAGTGATACCATAAGCAAATTAGAAAAGCATGGAATAGTTTGTCAGATCTATGGATAAGGAAAGAATTTAGAATCAAAGAAAAGAGAGAAAGCATTACAAAATGTTCTAGTCAATCAAACAAAACCAAAGCAACCAAAATTGAAAGGAAAGTAGAAAACAGAAAAATTTTTTGCAACAAATATCTCTGATTGATCAACTATGATGGATGCTGCTCCTCTAAGCAATTCAGTGATCAAGGACAATCCTGAGAGAGCTGTTTTAGAAAATGTCATCCACATATGAAGAAAAAAAAACAAACTATGGAGTCTAAATACAGAACAATATATTCATTTTTTAAAATGTCTTCTATATCTTTCTTTCTTTCCTTCTCATGTTTTTCCCCCTTAGTTCTAATTCTTCTTTTACAATATGACTAATTTGGAACTATGTTAAATATGATGTATACACACAATCTATATCAGATTGTTCAAAGCCAAGGGGGGGGGGGGAGAGAAGGGAGTTAGAAAACTGTGCAATTCAAAACTTGCCAAAGGATGAATGTTGAAGACTACCCTTGCATGCAATCAGAAAAAAATTAAATAAAAACAAATATCTCCAATATGGGCTTCATTTCTCAAAAATATAGACAATTGATCTTGTTATCTCTTATACTTTCCTTAAGGATGTGATTTCTCTCTCATCACGCTCAATTTAGATCAATGTACAACCTGGAAACAAAATAAAGACTGAGAGATTGCTTTCCAGGAGGGGGGTAAGATTGGGAGAAAAACTGTAAAACTCAAATAAAATCTTTTAAAAAATATAGACAATTGAGTCACATTTATAAAAATGCAAGTCATTCCCCAATTGATAAATGACCAAAGGATATGAATATATAGTTTTCAGATCAAGAAATCAAAGCTAGCTATAGTCATATGGAAAAAAAATGCTCTAAATCACTACTGATTAGAGAAATGCAAAGTAAAATAGCTCTGTAGTACTAGTTCATACCTAACTGGCTAATACAGTAGAAAAAAGAAAATGATAAATGTTGGAGGGGACATGGGAAAACTGGACACCAATTGGACTGGACTCCACTGTTGGTAGAGTTGTGAATTGATCCAACTATTCTGGAGAGCAATTTGGAACTATGCACAAAGGGCAATAAAACTGTGATAGATACCACAGTTAGGTCTGTATCTCAAAGACATCAAAAAAAAAAGGAAAAGGAGCTATTTGTAAAAAAAAAATTTACAATAGCTCTTTTTGTGTTAGGTAAGAATGATAAATCATGAGAAAGGCTAACTGGCAAAAGACTAAATAAAGAATGGTTAAACAAACTGTGGTATGTGATTATGATGGAATATTATTGCACTAAAAGAAATGAAAAGCAGAATGATTTCTGAAAAACCTGGAGCTAATGCAAAGTTCAGTAAGCAGAACCAGGAAAACAGTTAAAGCAAAACTAATACCTTAGTTATTTTCAGCAATACAATGATCTAAATCAATCCCAAAGAGCTCAGGCTATCAGCCATCTCAAAACAGCCTGAAGAATGCCATGTTTCACTTCCATTCTTTTTTTAAGTCTTCTCATACAAAATTACTAATATGGAAATGTTCTGCATTGTATAAACTACATTGGACAGGTAATCAAGGAAGGAGAAGAGAAGGGAAGTAGAGAAAGGTAGAATTTTGAATTCAAGACTTTTTAAAATGTTAGAAATTTTTTTAAATTTTATTTATTTAAGGCAACTGGGTTAAATAACTTGCCCATGGTCACACAGCTAGGCAATTATTAAGTGTCTGAGGCCAGATTTGAACTCCGGTCCTCCTGGTCCACAGCCAGTGGTCTACCTACTGAGCCACCTATCTGCCCCCTTGAAAATTGTTTTAACATGTAACATGTATATTTTAACATGTAGAAAAACAAAATATTTTATTTTTTTAAATATAAGGAAAGGGGTAATTAGAGAATTAGGAAATGCTTCCCAAAGAAGGGGGAAGTTGAGTTGGCTCTTGAAGGGACAAAGGGATTCTCTGAAACAGTTAATAGCATGGGGGACTGTCAGTGGAAAGGCACAAAGACAGTAGAGGCAGTGGTGTCTTCTGAGAGAAATAAAGAGAAATTCACTTTTTAGCTGAGTAAAGGAAGGAGAGAAATGTCCAGTGGTATTGGAAATATTGGTGGGTGCCAGCTTATATATAACTTTAAAGGGTAAACAGAGACATTTATAACTTATACTAGATACAAAAGGAGTTTGATTTAAGTAGGGGAGTAATTTTCATTTAAGGAAAATAGGATGTAGGATGAGTTGGAATGCTGAGATATTTGAGGCAGGGAACCAATGAAATGACTGTTGAAATAATTTAAGCCAAAAGTGATGAAGTTAATTAAATAAGATTTAAACTGAGTGCTGAAAAATGGTGAGAAATATGAAGGTAGCAACACATGGCAACTGACTAGATATGTAGAATAAGGAGAGAATAAGGAGTGGAAGATAATGCCAAGATTACAACAAATATGAAACATAAAATGACAGTACTATTTTAGAAAGAGCAAAGTTGAGAGCTGGGTTTAGGGCTAAAGAAAAATTATATTTTGAACATAGAAAGTTTCAGTTGTCTCTGAGACAACCAGTTTATAATGACCAATAGGCAATTGGTAATGAAGGACTGAATATCACGGGAAAGGTTGGGGCTAGATATACAAAGATCTGGGAGTTACACAGAGAAACTATGAGAACTAATGAGTTCACCATAAGAGTATGTAGAAAGAGAAGAGTAGGAGGCCTAGAACAAACCTTTAAGCCTACATAGTGGACAGGATCCTAGCTAATGAACCAGTAAAGGAAATGGAAAATGATTAAACAGAGAGAAGAAAAACTAGGGGAGGATTGTCTAAAAGAGACAAAGGGGTTATCTTGAAGAACATAGTCAGTTATGACAAATACAATTGATAGGTTGAAAACAAGTACTGAAAATAAGACAATCAAATCTGGCAATTAAGAAACAAGTGGTAAAATTTAGAGATAAGAAATTTGGGCTAAATTGTTGATTCATTAAAGACAGGTTACAGTAGGTTGACTTTGGCTGATGAGACCAATCTGAGCTCAGAATACTCTACCACATGTAGGGCACAAATAGTTCATGTGAATAACTGAGATGGGTATTGTGCCATGCTGTACAATCAATTCCAAAGTTCTTGAGAGACTTTCATAATATCTTTGTATTGTTTCTTCTGACCCCACTATGAGCATTTGCCTTGTGTGAGTTTTCTATAAAATAGCCCTTTTTTTTGGCAGGCATCCATTTGGCAAACAATGTGACCAGTCCATTGGAGTTGTGCTCTCTGTAGTCATGTCTGAATGCTCGACAGTTTAGCTTGAGAAAAGACTTCAGTGTCTGGTATCTTATCCTACCAGGTGATTTTTAGAATCTTCCTAAGACAATTTAACTGGAAGTCGTTAATTTCCTGACAGGGTACTAGTAGACTATTTCTTTTGTCCATTTGGATCTGATTCTTCTCTCACATGTTCAACATCAATATATATTTAGCATGATTATAAATGTAGAGTCTATATCAGATTGCTTTCTGTCAGGGAGAAGAGGAAGGAAGGGATTAAGGGAGAAAAACTGTAAAACTTAAAACCTTGCCACAAAATGACTGGTAAAAACTACTATTTGCATGTAGTTGGACAAACAAATACATAAAATATTTTTGAAAAGAAGCATTGAAAGTGACTAAAGATGGAAAATGAATCATACAGAAATTTTATTTTGCTTGACTTCATAAAATTGATAGAGTGATGGTGGTGATTGTGGTGGTGTTGATGGTGGAGAAGGGGAAGAGATAATCAAAGGGAGGAGGAGTAGAGATAGGATTTTCACCCCTCTCTCAGAAAAAAAAGAGAGAATAGAAGAAATCACAAATAAGTATAATGGGTGGGGGTCAAGATGGTAAAGTTAGTCAAAATACATCCTCCTCCATAACCTAAAACTGAATTTGGTCAAGGAAAAGTCAAGAAAAGTATTTTTTTCCCAGGCTAGAGAAGCCTAAAAAGATATATAGAGGTCTGAGTACACTGAGATGAGGACTGGCCAAGAGTTAAGTATAATACTATAAGCAGGTAGAAGCAGCAGTGAGGTCTAGTGGTAGCAGTAACAATGACAGCCTAGTGCCCCTAAATAGAAATTTCAGGAGTTCCCTGTACAAGCACTGAGAGCAGGAACAAATATCATAATTTCAGGGCAGAGAATAAGTAATAAAGTCACAAGGAGTAAGGATCTTACCTATGTAAGAAGCAAAGAAGTTGCAAAAATATGGCCTTGAGCCAGTAGTCAGAAAGAAATTGAAAATAAGTTAAAAACACAGGCAGCATCTATTAAAGAAACAAAACAGAATTACTAGAATAAGTAAAGTGATGAGCTTTAGTAATAAATTATAATGTGAAACAGGAATAAAGGAAGAAATAGCTGAGAAAGCACCTAAATGATATGAGATGAAGGGGAGGGAACTCAAAATAAATGGCCACAATTTTTTATGCAAAATATGGTGTACGGTTCTTAGCTGAAAAGGTGGGGGAAGGGAAACCAAGGGAAGTTTGAGGAGAATGGGACAGTGGGTTCATAAAAGAGGTATATTAGGATTGCCTAGTACCAGTGAGGACTCAGATGAGTTGGTATATTGTGAATCTGTAATTAACCCAATCAGAACAGTTGTGTGATTTTTCTCCAACTTCATTCTACAAGATGAGTAGGAACAAAGGGGAAGAATAGTGGGAGCAATCCACAGCTGAAGCTTGCCTAGAAAGGGAAAGGGTTTCAAGAGAAAAAAGACAGAACAGAAATGAATTAGTTCACCAAGAGGTCAAGAAGAGGAGAGAGAGAGAGCTGTTAATTCAGGCAGGAGAGGTTAATATGGGGTTAAGGGATTGGAGGTTAAAGTGCAGAGAGAGAAAAAGGTTTTATAAGGGAAGGTACAAGGATAAGGTGAAAGTATGGTCAAATATGAAAATTTCAGAATTCTTGCATACAGAGTGATAACATTTGTGGATAATGGGATGACTAAGAGTATGACCATCTTTGTGTATAGCTGAAGTCAGGTTAAAAAAAATAGTCTGTGGGAATTGAAGAAGTAGTTTTTCAATGGTTTTCGGTAGTATCTGAATCTCTGTGACCTCATTTGGGTTTTTCCTGGCAAAATACTGAAATGATTTGTCATTTCCTTCACTAACTCATCTTAATGAAGAGAAATTCAGAGAAACAGGGTTAAATGATTTGCCTAGGGTCATAGTTGCTAGTGCATGTCTGAGAACAAAGTAAAATTCAGGTCTTCACAACTCCAGGGCTAGCATTCTATCCATTGCACCACCTCAAGTTGAACTCTCTACAAACAAGGAAGAAAAGGTGGCAAGAGCAGCTGACATCTAAACTTCCTTCTTAGCTGAACTGGACAAAGGAGGAAGGAATACACACACAGAGTTGAGCAGATTAATATGCTTCATTCAACAGGAAAACATGAGAGAAAAGGGGAAAGGGAGAAGAGGGGCAATAGAGAAAGAGTATATTAAAATTCACATGACACTTCTCATTTATTAGGGCAGTTAGAAGGAGCATATATAAACAAGGCATAGGAGGGAGCTGAATATGAATGTATATTATTAAAATAAATTTAAAATTAAATTAAATTAAAATGGAGTTAATGGGGGAGAAAAGAATGTACTGGGAGAAAGGGAAAGGAGAGATAGAATGGGCTAAATTATTTCATATAAAAGAGACAAGAAAAAGCTTTTCTGATGAAGTGGAAGAGGGGGAAGGTGAAGAGAAATAAGTGAGCCTTCACTCTCATTGGAAGTGGCTCAGAGAGGAAATAATATACACAATTGGGTATAGAAATCTTTGATATCCTAGAGGAAAATAGGAGAGAAAAGAGACGGGAGAAAGGGAACTGGGGAAGGAAAGGGAGGGTATGGGTGAAAGAAAAGAGGAAGATCGTGGGAGAGGGTAATCAGATACAACACCCTTTTAAGGAGGAACAGGGTGACAGGAGAGAGAGAGAGAGGGAGAAAATAGAATAAACAGGTTTGGAGGGGAATAGGATAGAGGGAAATACAGCTAGCAATAGCAACTGTGGGGAAAAAAATTTGAAGCAATTTCTCTGATGGACTTATGATAAAGAAACACATTTTTTTCTCTCACTTCATTATTCATGGGGTTTCTCTTTCTTTCTGTGTATGTGAGGGGGATTGTTTGCTTTTACAACATGACTATTGAAGCAATGTGAAAAAAAATTAAAAATTAAAAAAGTATATTAAAGAAAGGATCAATCTTAAGCAAAACAAACTAGAAATATTTATAGCTCTTTTGAAACTGAGTTGAAAACTGAAGGGGAAATCTATTAAAAGGAGAATGATTGACCAAGTAATAATATATGAATGTGATGGAATACTATTGTACTATAACAAATAACTAATAGCATGAAACTGGAGACTTGTAAA
This sequence comes from Macrotis lagotis, assembly GCF_037893015.1. Lineage (NCBI taxonomy): Eukaryota > Metazoa > Chordata > Mammalia > Peramelemorphia > Peramelidae > Macrotis > Macrotis lagotis. Next base: position 389,949,064 of record NC_133658.1, on the reverse strand, counting down.
AACTGATACCAAGTAAAGTGAGCAGAAACAGAAGAACAATTAATATAATGACAATACAATTCAAACAACTCTGAAAGGTCTTGAAATCTGATCAGGGTAATGAGCAATCATGATTCTAGAAGACTAATAATGAAGTATTTCACCTTCACCTCCTAATAAGAGGTGAAGTATTCAGTGCAGAATCAGTTGATTTTTTAAAATATGACCAATGAAGATATTCTTTTTGCTTGACTATATATGTTTGTAACAGTGGTTTTATTTTTCTTTCTTCCTGTTTTTCTTTCTCAAGTGGAGGGGAGATAGGAGAAAGTGGAAAAGGAGAAGAGAACTCTGTTGAATAAAAAAATGTAACATAAAAGAAGAGAAATTAATCAAAGGATCACAAATCTAGAATTGGAAAGGCACCTTGGAGGCCATCTAGTTTAATTTCCTCCTTTTATAGATGAAGAATTGGAGGACTTATTCAGAATCACAAAAGTAAACAGAATGGAGATTAGAGCCCAAGTCCATGAACTTAAAATCAATTGCTCATTCCAGTACAACAACAAGAAATTCTTCAGTAATTGCCAGATGCCTATGGAATATAATTTAAATTCCCCATGCTGACATTCAAATCAAACTCCAAGTTACCCTCTCCAGTTTTATCTTATACTCCCTCTTCTTCATGTATTCTAAGTTCCAAACTGCCCAACCCATTATTTTCAAGTCCTTTCCATATTCTGTCTATTAACATCTGGAAGAGCCTTTCTTTCATCTCCACCTGAAATCCTTCATTTCCTCAAGAGTTCAATTCCTGACCACCTTTACCCAAACCCAAAATAAAATTCCTCTCCCTTCTCTTCCATGCCTCTCCTCTTCCTGTATCACAGGCTTAAATTTTGTTACACCTGTGAACCTTTCTTATTTCTGCCTTCTTCTCCATTAGAATATTTTTAAGGGACTATTTTTCATCTTTGTATCTTTAGTGTCTAACATAATGCCTTGCACACAGTAGGAGCTTAATAAATGTAGTAACATTCATTAACTTTAGAAGGTCCAGATTTAAGAACCAAAGAACCAATCTACATCAATTGACAGTAAATTTTTAAAATCACAAGGCAAAGAAAATCTAAAGTGATGTGAATATTTTTATTTGAAAGTTAACTGATTTTTTTTTTACTGAGTAAAAACATCTACTATATAATGCAAGGTCCCATGTTAGAGCAAAGCAACATTGTGGAAAGAATGCTGAATTTGGAGTCAGGTGACCTGGATTCAGATTCTGGCTCTAATACTAGTACTTGCCTTCCCCCTTACCCAAGGACACTAACTGATTCCAGGGCTTGGATAAGATGAGTTTCATCAACTCTGTTCTTCTCAGCACTAACTTAAAACATGGTGTACCCATGTTATTTGAAGTTAATTTCTTTCAACTAGAAGAAAGGAAGATATATGTCAACAATGATGATGTAGGGAATTGGTCACCATACAAAGCAAACAGTTAAGCTGAGGAGACTACTAACATTCATGAATATTCAGGATATAGTACAGAGTACAGAATTCTGATCAGCTTTTTCTGGTTTTTTTGGTTTGTCTTTTTTGAGAAGTGAGGACAGAAAGAGAAAATCTGAATCAGTAGACCAGACTTGTAATCTTTCATTCCCTCCATCTTCTCTTACTGAATTCCATGGTTTTATTTCCTTGTCTCTCTTTATTTACTTTTACCAAAACTGGTCATAATTTAGAGTTGATGTATATCACTTACCATCTTTATTTTAAAAAGTCTTATATTTCCTGTCCTTATTTTTAGGAATATGACTTGAATCTTAAATTATTTCTCTGAAATAAAACCAGCAAGGAATATAGCTTAAGATGGTGGTTAGTTCATAGCAGATACTTAATAAATGTTTACAACTAACTTGACATATGTAAAAAACAAAATTTATCAATACATTTTTTATAGTTAAAAACCCCTAAAAGTTAGTTATAAATTACCTTTATTGTACATGGCCTTTAATTATTAGCAAAAGCCCCTAAAGTTGGCTACAAATTATTCTTATTGTATGTGATCTTTATTTGATAGTTTTTATAAATAAATATGCCATGTCAGAAAAAAAAATCTCCTGATAAAGAGCTCTCTGCTAGTACTATATTGCTATTTGCATTATCTGGGGGGGGGGGGCAGGATTCATTTTGACTTCAGATTATTATCCAAACTCAAAAGTTGAAAGATCAAGCAAAAAAATTAAAGTATCAACATGTACTGATTTAAAGATATGGTATGCAATCTTCCACAAATAGCAAAATAATTTTATGAAATGCAGTAGTTTGATTTTAAAATATGAACATGAATCTTCCAAAATAGACCTATTATTACAATTTACATAAAATAGTAACTTCTTGTGATCACAAAATAAAATAATAGCAAAGACAGCTCAATATTAAACTTCCAAAGATAATTCAAGAACAAAGGGCAAAGTTGTAACACTCTCCTAGAGAAGACTGAGAAGTATGTTTACATAACATCAACTACATTAACACCATATGCTGCATGCATTAAATGATTTATTGCCCAAGAACTACATGAAAATTTACTAAGAGTTATCCATTTTTATTATTCTCAGAAAAAAAGTAAAAGTAGTTCAAGAACAAGAGTATCTAAATGCAAAGATAAATTCATTACCAGGAAGTTAAGTCATTAATTAGGTGATGAATTCTTTGCCGATGGTTATCCACAAAACTAAATTCTAAAAGTTGCATACAAGTCTACTTAAGGCAGTGACCTTTTTTTTTGACCACTTGCAAATATTAATTTAACTGTTGGTACTCAATGAAAGATCTTTGTTCAAACCACATTATAAGGGGCGCTAGGTGGCGTAGTGGATAAAGCACCGGCCCTGGAGTCAGGAGTACCTGGGTTCAAATGCAGTCTCAGACACTTAATAATTACCTAGCTGTGTGGCCTTGGGCAAGCCACTTAACCCCGTTTGCCTTGCAAAAAAAAAAAAATAAATAAAATAAATAAAACACAAACCACATTATAATCTCCTCAATAAAATTCAAGAACTCTCAAAAGAGCTCAAACTAATCACCCATAAAGGGAAAATGTGGCAGATGAAGAAGACCTAGATTATTACATGCAATCAATCTTATCAATCTATGCAATCAGCTCATCAGCACCATCTGCAGATGTACATAGGCAGCTAGGTTGGAGCACTGGAATGAACAGTGGGTCTGGAATCAGGAAATCTTAAATTTTCAAATCTGACCTTAGTTACTTTCTAGTTGTTTGATCCTGAACAAGTCACTTAACTTGTCCACCTCAGTTTTCTCAACTATAAAATGAAGATAATGTTACCTAACAGGATAACTGTGAAGACTGAATTAAATCACATTTGTAAAGCAATTGGTAATAGTTGGTACTTACTTTTGTTCCTTTCCCTTCTCTGGCCCTGGAATCAGGAAGACCTGATTCAAATCTGGCCTCAGATACTTGACACTACTAGCTGTGTGACACTGGGCAAGTCCCTTTACCCTTCTGCCTCACACCTAGGGCCATCTCCAGTCAACCTGATCCATATCTGACTTGGACCCAAATGGTTCCAAAGGAGAAAGTAAGGCTGGTGATTCAGCAAAGCACCCCCTCACTCAAATCCAATTTATGTCTATGTCATAGTAACACTTCCATGAAGTCATGATCTTCTTCAAGAACAAAGGACAAGCAACAACCTCCACAACAAATTGAACTAGAAATGAAAAGTAAATGACTGAGCTTGATCAAATTTAGAAAAATGTAGTCCTTTCTATGATCCTAAGCTGTTCTCTACCACAAAACTGCTTTTTTTTTTTAGCAATCTTTTATTCCCTTATTCTAACTCAGATCTTGTTATGTCAGGTCTCAGCCTTGTATTACTACCATCATTTGTTGCTTTCACTCCTCAGATGATGCTATCTGAAGCTTTAAAAATCAGGAAGTCATTCTGACTGGAAACACTACAAATTTGTTACATAATCTCAACTGAGCCATCGTGGTGGCAAGGCCCTATCTTACTCACCACAGCTGCTTTTTCAAATCTTTTCTTCCTTTCTCATATCTCCCATAGATTCCCCCCCTTCTGAAATATGACCCATTATTTCAGGTCATTCACTGAGAGTTCCTTTTAATCCTCTTCTTGCCTCCCATTACTCTAATTCCTTACACAATTATCTCTTCCTTTATACCTGTCTCATGTGAAAAGGTGTTCGTCCTCCCTTCTACAGAAAACCCTTATACAATTTATTTGCTCTAGAAGATTGCCACCTTTATCATCACCATTCTCTCATCTACTTTCAATCTTTCCCTGTCCAGTGGGTACTTCCCTGCTGCATACAAATATGTTCAGGTCTCCCTCTTTCTCAAAATTCTTTCATTTGATCCATCCATCTCCACTAGCAATTGTCCCACCTCTCCTCCCTTTCATGGCAAAACTCCTTGAGAAAGTTGTCTGTAATCGATGGGATACCACCATTTCCTTTCTTTCATTTTCTTAACTTTACAGATAGTCTGACTTTCGACCTCATCATTCTACAAAAACTGTTCCACTCAAAGTTAACCAATGATTTTTTAACTTCTAAATCTAACAGCCTTTTCTGAATTCTCATCCCTCTAGTGTGTATACACACACACACACACACACACACACACACACACCCAGGATTCAACATTAGGTTCTCTTCTCTTCCCTCTCTATACTATTTCATTTCATCTCCCATGAAGTCAATTATCATCTCTAGGTTGATGACTCTCAAATCTACTTATCTAGCCCTAAGTTTTCTCCTGAGTTCCAATTTCACATATGCAACTGCCTATTAGAAAACTCAACCTGAATGTCTGAAAAACATCTTAAATTCAACATCTCCAAAACTGAGTTCATTTTCTTTTTCTAAATGCCTTCATCTCTTTTCACTTTTCTGTTACTACCAAAGACACTGCCACACTCTCAACCACCCAGGTTCACAACAAGTATTTCATCTTTGACCCCAAATTTTTATAATTTTTATTTGTTGCCAAAACCTTAAACTTCCTAACATCTTTTATATAGGCTACCTTCTCTCCTCTAACACTGCTACCACTCTGGTATGGATGGGCCTTTACCATCTCATATCTGGATATACCTGCTCATGGATCTTCCAGTTACTCCCTAATCCAGTACATTCTCCATTCAGCTATCAAAGTGATCTCATCAAAGGACAGGTTTAACCAAGTCCCATCACACTCCCCCAAAAATCCAATGGCTATTACCTTCAGGACCAAATTTAAAATCCCATTTAGCTTTTCAAGTCCTTTATAACATCATCTACCATTTCAATCTTCTTACTCTCCTCTATGGGTTCTGTAATCCATGACACTGGTCTTCTTGCTGTTTTTTGAACAAGACATTCCATCAACCAACTCCATGCATTTTCACTGGCTCTCCTCCATGACTATAATTGTGCCCCTCTTCATCTAAGCCTCTTTCCTTGCTTCAAATCTAAGCTAAAACATCACTATCACTCTTGATCACCCTTAATGGTGCCAGGCACTGTTGGATCCCTAGCACTTAGCAAAGTATCTGGCATTTAGGAAGTATTTTATTCATGCCTGTTGACTGACTGAACCATTATTCTCCCAGTGATGCTATATGGCTACAAATAATGTAACACAACCTCAAAAAATTAAAAATTGCAGCTTCCCCCAAGAGCATTGGAAAGATACCTGGTATTATGAAGGCATACTACCAATGGTGACTCACACCAATGAAAAGTGACATAAAAGACATCCAGAGAAATCTATAGATGTTCTGGCCTGGGTCAGATTCAGATCAATCCTCTAGTAATTTAGATTTGAGATTAGAACAAAATAACATACTTGTAGGGCATTCAAACAGTTTACAAAAAAGACTAACTTAGTCATAGCAAGAGAAGGCTATTCCAAAAAAAAATAGGTATTAGAGATATTTCCTTCAGCTAATTCAGCTGAGCAAAGATTTCTTGCCCAATCCATAATGATCCACCAGGCAAACAGAGAGCTGATGGAGGATGGAGTTCTTCAGTGTCACCTTGTACTCTAGCAACCAGAAAGTAATGTCAACAGCATGAAACTCTAGGGTCTTGTATCAACCAAGATTTGAGGATAATCCAAATGCTTTTTAAGGAAAATTACCCTTACATTGGGGAAGTGCATCAGGATATTGTCCTCAATACAGTGGATGAACAGAAAAGAATATAGACTGAATACAATCTGAGTACAGAATTATAGCTGAACAGCTCAAGTATTGTACCAAGACCCACAAAATAATAAAAGGTCTAGAGGAAGGCCTCCTCACTGGCCAGATAATATGAGGAAAATATACAGAAAACTATGAACATGAATTGCAAAGGATAAGATCTATATATTTTTCAAAATGAAGCATTGGAAGGAGATTAACAGTTACAAAATCAAAGTGCTTTAAAATTTCCAAGTATTGTAGTTATTATCATAATAAAGTCTCAAGACCACAAGTAAGTACCATAGAGTTCTACTATCCAATTCCATAACAAAGTAGGTTTGAGTATTTTATTTAACAGATGCCCACTGCAGCTTTCTCTTAAAAAGGCAACAAGCCTTCAATATAACCAATGTCCCTCAATATTACATACACCATATCATATACTTTTTAAACCACGATTTCTTGGATTCATTATCATCAAATCTCAGTTTACAATACAGAGATCCCACAATCAAATCATTCAGTCATGAGCCAATTATAACTATGAAATTGCTCTCTGACATGCTGTTTTGTCCATCAACTTTTTTCAGTACCATTCAACAAAGTTAGTCAGGACATGCTTATTGGCACATACCCAGAAAGTCTACATGGAAAAATTCTGCAGGTCAAATTCCATTTTTCCTCTAGTCACATACACATACACACACACACACACACACACACACACACACACACACACGTGTTACTATAAGCACTGACAAAAACTGGAATTAGTTGCTATTTCTATCTTGTTTTTAACACTTTGCTGCAATCCAACCTAACTACTTGCTTTGGTCTTCTGATCAGCAGTTAACTACATGATGAAACAGAGTCAAAACTGCTAAGTTAGATAACAAACTCCTAGAAAGCCCCCAGACTACATTTCTAACACTGTAATTTTAAAATCTTGGGAGAGATGTGACCTTAAAAGTCATGAATTTGAAGTTCCCACCCCAAAATTTCTAATGATCAAAAGCTATCACATAAAAGTATTCCATTTTTGGATAATTCTACTTGATAAAAAGTTCTTATTTACATGAGCTTTAGTGTGCTTCCCTGTAAACTTCAAATCAGTGACTCCAATCCTCTTTCCTAGAGTTATGAAGGATCAACCAATCTAATTCATCAATCAGATATCTGACCTTCAAATATTAAGACAGCTTTCATGTTTACCCCTAAGTATTTTTATCAGCAAGCTAATCAACCCCACTTCCTTCATTCTTTATAGGGCAGGGCTGTTAAAACTCTTTTATCATCCAGCCTGCTACTCTTTGACCACATTCTATTTTATAAAGATTTGCTTTAAAATATGACATCCAGAACTGAATATAAAATTGACTGAGAAAAAGTTTTTATTAAGCATTTACTTCCTATGCAAAATGCTGGGAATACAAAGAGAAAAGCCAAGATGGTCCCTGCTCTCAAGGAGTTCACATTCTAATAGGAGGAAATAACACATATGTAAAGTTTCAATTACAAATCAGACAAAAAAAAATTCAATGGGTCCTAAGGTATAGATCAAAGCCAATGGTAATGCATCGTTTTAAATACCATTTCCATTAATAATTCCACGCTGGTTGCTGATGTTGAACCATTTAACAGTGCCAAGGCTTTTGGTGGCAAGTACTTTCTTATTGAAGTTCCCAATACTTTTCACTTGCTGAAGAAGTGGGGGCAGAAGCACCTGCAGAGGAAGGTTGTATCTCCACAAGGCTTGCTTCCCAGAACTATGACAGCTTCAGGGGTCAGGATGGTCTCAGAGGTACTGCTATTCCCTGAGCTCTAGGTCTTACCAACCCATCAGTGACATGAATATGGTATGATGAGTGTACTGGGAACACTATTTCACTTGATCTGGACAATATGCTTCCATTAATTCAGTTTAAGACTTTATTAGAGCTAACTAGTTGAAATGTTGCTTCATATAAGGAGGAAGATACCTAGGTCTTTTAAAAATGAAATGTTTAGTCTCATCTCCCTCTCCTGCAACTGATTATATAAGATCCTAATGTAATTTATTGATAATTTCAAAGCATCTCATTGAGTAAACATAATACTGCCTTAGAAGTTGCTGCCCAAATAGGTACTTGCCATGGATTTGTTAACATCACAAAAGGTTCCTTGATAGAGGCAACAATAGAGAATTTTTTTTAATGACTGACTATTTATATTAAGTGAGACAAAAGGTGAAATAAGATCACTAAAATTATATGCCACTATGGCAAAGTCTAAATCAAATCAAAGAGAGGATTCCCTATATGGTGAGGTCCTCCAGATAATCTTATTTGCTAATAACATTATGCAGATTAAATCAACCCTGAGAAGTAGGAAGAGCTTTCCTAAGTGAGATCCATAATCATTCAAAAGAATTCAACCTATCTAAGGAAAAACAAGTAGTTGAAGAATGTGTATTTCTAAACAATCAAGTATTTAAATCCAGCTTTGACATTATACTTACTAACTGTAAATTTTGGCCTCAGTCTCTTTTGTCCCATCATTCCAACTTCCTTCCACTACTTTAGGAGGTTGGAAAAAAAAGTACCTATTTTCCTAGTTTTAAGCATACTGCCTTCTGAAAACTAGGACCCTTACCTATGATTTTCTCCTTAGTAAGAACTGAAAGTAGACCACAAAAGATAATAGCAAAAGGAAAAATGAAAAATAAAACTTATAATACAGAACTGAAAAAGCATCTAAACAAAAGCAAATGCAAACTGCCTCATTTATTTCCTCTTAGAAAAGTTATGTAGCTGTGAAATTCCATATGATGTTATTCAGTTGTGTCTGACTCTTGATGACCTTGTAGACCAAAGCATGTCAATATTTTCCATAGGGTTTTCTTGGCAAAGATAATGTAGTGTTTTGCCATTTCCTTCTCCTGTGGATTAAGGTAAACAGAGTTAAGTAACTTGCCCAGGATCACATAGCTAGTAAGTATCTGAGGCCAGATCTGAACTCAGGCTTTCCTGATTCCAAGCCCAGCTGTCTATGCACTGAGCTATCTACCCAGCTCCAAAACAGAGTAAGTGACTTGCCCAGTATCACTCAACTGGTATCTAAGGCTGGATTTGAATTCAGGTCTTCCTGATTTCAGAGGCAGTTTTCTATTCACTGAAATTTGATATACTGGGTCACCATAACTAAAAAGGAAAAAAAAAACCCTACATAGTATTTAGATATGGTAGTTAAAGACAAACAAACAAATAAAAACCACACCTGTTCAAGCTGAAAGTTATCAGTCACTAAAGAAGAGTACATAGCAATAGAACTGACTGTACTAAAGAAACCTTGGTTCAGTTCCCAGTACTAACAAACCAGGGTGTGAATTTCTGCAGCACTGTACACCATAAATTTCTAAAATTAATTAACAGCTCTGGATGCAAAGCAAAAGATAGCATGGGACAATCATTAACTGATTCTGAACTAAGCCCTGGTAAAACCCATCTAAAAAAACTATAATGCAAAGTGAACACTAACCAAGCCTAAATCAGAAGTATACAACAACTGCTCATCCACAATGGCCTAAGGTTTTGTTTTAACAAAAAGCCTGCCATAAGATGGTTTAGTATTTGCAGTTTAGAGCAGAGGACATTAGAAATCACATAGCCCAATCCCCTTATTTTATGAATGAGAAAAGAGATTAATAGAAGTAAAAAGATTTTGTCTGAACTCACCAAGATAGTTCACAGAAGAACTGGAATAAAAGTCACATCTCCCCGTTACTATTGTGGTACTTTTTCTAATATACCATAATGTCTGCCATTAATGCCTTAAGTGAAACACACAGTTTATAATACTAGCTATAGTTAACCAGAATGTTTAGTTCAAAGTTCAAGAACTATGGAAACTCCATTTTTGGTTGAAGATGAAACTCTAACAGAAGAATTCTACACAATCCTCCTTGACTACTTTATTCATATTTAAGTCATTTTAAAGGTTCAGATATCATAGGTATCACAGCATGATAAAATAAGAAACAATAAAATTAAACTGATTATAAGTGAGTCACTATTTTCTTGGTCTGTTGATATGTGTCTACCTTCATGGAACTTACAATCTAAGGAAAATATTCAAAGTGTACACTTAATAAATTATTGACAAACTGAAAGATGATACAATAAAACCCTTACCATAATAATGAAACAATTTCTTAGAGACAGTGAGTCAGTAATATTATATATATATATATATATATATATATATATATATATATATGTAAATGACCACATATTATCACTAAGCTAAAAATGAAGACCAGGCTAGCTGAGGCAAATAAAAGGAAATCGGAAATAGTTTAATAAGCAAGATATTAGTCTTGCCATAGCCAATTAGTTCAGTCCAATCCCTGTACAATTCTATTCTCTCCACTTAGGAATACTACCCAAGCCACAGAACTCCAGATTATATAGGTTTGGCTAAATAATTTATCTCTACCTTTAAAAAGCACAATTTTCTTAAGAAAGGGGATTAGATGCTCTACAGCAGGTATCAAACTTGCAGCATGGAGCCTCAAAACTCCAGAATAAGGGGATGACCAAATTAAAATGAAATTAGAAAATGTTTAACAAAATAAATAAAAATGCAATAAAGGATTGGCAATGTTAACTTATGTTTTTCTATTTGAGTTTGACATCCCTCCTCTAAAAAAACTCATTACTAATGTAAAAAAAACCTTAAATTCATAGGTATGAATTACCATCTTTATATATAAAGAATAATGCATTCTCACTATCATTATTTATGAGCTATGTATAAATTAAAGATCACTCATTGTTCCAAGATATCTGACTCCAATTCTAAAATTCCATGAAATCTACAATATACAATATTTCTCTTCTTAGATTTCTTTAACCTCTTCTAATTACTTTTACTACCATAACCACTTCATAACAATTTTAGTTCCACAAGTGGATTAGGTTTCACCCACCCCCCATTTTGGAGATTTTTATTATGGTACTACTTCATATAAATACAACCATCACATTTATTTGAAGGGGATATTTTCTTTTAAATTAATATGGGTGTTTTTATTCTGTATCTTAGGGGACTCAAATATACAAGTAAGTGGGAAAATATATTTTAGAAAAAAAAGAAAATCCTTCACTTTTAGTAACAATCAAATCAACTACCAAGAGGACAGAAGGTATATTAATGGAAAATAATGTCTTCAATTGTTAAAAAATATAATCTATTCTCCCATTTTCAGATTCATCAGAATTAAACAAAACAGCAAGACTATAATTAAAAGCATTCCTCTAAGACTATGCCAGCCATATCAATGTGACCAAATCATGTCAACAATTTATCCATGTTCAAAAAGACAGATATTAAGTACTGAAAAAATTGCATTTTAATACTAAAAAAATAAATGAAACAAATACTTACCCACATAATGCATATTAAGAGCCAAATACTTATACTGGAAGAGAGGGTTGTTATTGAGGCTACTTCTTTGGATCTGCTGGAAAAAAGAGCTGACATCCCATCTGTATAAGACATCCAAAAGCATGATGCTTGGGACCCTCAGGGCCACATTTAACACTGCCTCCAATTTCTCTCTTGCAGCCATATTTTTCTTTTTCAATAAAGTCAGAACAAACCTAAAATTGATAAGAGATAAAACAAAAAAAAATCAGCCAGTACAATACAGCTTTAAAATATAGATTTGTAAACATTGACATAATGACTATTACACATTTCTTTAAAAAAAAAACCCCGTTAGATATGATTTCTCTCTCATCACATTCAATTTGGACCAATGTATACCATGTAAACAATGTAAAGACTGGCAAATTGCCTTCTGTGAGGGGGTAGGGGGAGGGGAGGGAAGTAAGATTAGGGGAAAATTTGTAAAACTCAAAATAAATAAAATCTTTAAAAAAAAGATTTTAGGAGAAAAAAACTTTAGAGATTCACAATATAAGCTGGCTTATACATTATGACATTTTCCCCCTTTCTTTAAATTTTCTTATTGAATTTGATTCAAAACCATCTTTAAAAGTCTACTAGTTCTAAATCTAGGTAGCAATAAAGAAATGCAATAAATGGCATTTTCTCAAATTTAATTTGATACAAAAATGTATTCTCTATAATCATTTCAAAAGTTAATTTAAGTACAAACATTAAGCTGTTTAATAAAGAGATATCATAACAGCTATTTTTTGTTTAACTCTTACAACAGTTCCTTCTACAATCAATTTTCAGTCTAATTTATAGATATAGAATTCATGAATACAAAAACAGAAAGTAATGCTCTTTACAATGTTGTTTCCTTGAACTAGTAACAATTTCTTTTAGTCTTATATTTACTGAAATCTCTTAAGTATCTACAATCCAAATGGAAATATAACATTCCTGTCAATTAATTTTCCTTCATGCTAACATGCTAATGAAACAAGGTAAGTCTGATATATGTCTTGGGTTCTCAAGACATATGATCCTACTTCTAAACTGCTTCTTTTATGTAGGTGGAAGAAGGTAAATAAAGTTAAAATTATAAAAGGTATGAAGAGTTGCAGAAAAATTAATGGATAATTTATAGGGAGGAAATAATGAAAATATAAATGAGAATAATTGAGTACAAACAAGATGGTCTATTTTAAAAGAAGCTATTCATTAAAATATATAAGCTTTAAGTGGCAGAAATGTTTCAAATATTCTAATCTACTACAACTTCACTGACAGAATTAGAGAAAGGGAAAAAAGGGTGAAGAAAAGAAGAAATTACTAAAATTTATATGAACAAATAAGCTATTTTAAAAGCAAAGATAAGTCTGGGACCTGTCATAACCTGGTTATATTCCTTTGATATTTTTGCTAAGACCATTGAACAGATGTGTAGCTCTGGAAATAACTCCAGAGTTTACAGAGCAAATGGAAACATTTCTGAGGAAAATTATAGCTCAACAGATTTCAATGTTATGGTAAATATTTGTCAGTAATACTAATACATATGTGTGTGTGTGTGTGTGTGTGTGTGTGTGTGTCCTATTTTTTCAAAGTTTAAGTTTAAATAGAACTGAAATTGGTATATAATTGACAAAAATTTTTTGGTTGTTATATTATACTGTGTCCAGGGAGGCAGATTTAGAAATCACTGTAGATACACATTATCAATAATGCAATGCTGAATATTGCTGATCAAATTATTTTAGATGTATAAAAACATTCTTAATGTGTTACAAGTCCTCTTTCCCCATGCCCTAATTAGGTGAAAATAATACTAGCAATCAAATAGTTGTGATCCAAATAATAAAATGGAAGAAAAAATAACCATGGCAGCCTCTAAATACTCCTTAAAATATCTTTCTCAAACCTGTAAGAACCTCAACTGGGTTTCTAAAAACTCCTAGTGGTAGATTTTATCTGTTATACAATATTTCTACAGATATATATATATATATATGCAGATTTAAAGATATCTTTGAAACAGTTGAAGATTTATTGGTATCAAAATTGAAAATTTAGATTTTTTTTAATATTCTTAAAAATATCTTATAATTTTTTAAAAGTTTTAGAACTAGGTGACAATTAGTACTACTTGAAGCCTATCAATGGTCTGCCTATGTTTATTTCAGTGTCATTTCCAATATCTTATACTCATTTTTGGTTATCACTTTGGTTTTGGAATTTTAAACATATCAGGTATTGTTATTAGTTAATATCATAGTATAATTAAACATAAAAATTTTTTGTTTCACTGCAATTTTTATCTGTTGAGGAAGAGAAATCAAGAATTTCATGTTTAAGAAATAATGGAGTCTTCCCTTTCCAAAGCATACTTTAGAAGATCATTCTTATTATAGCTCAATTCAGAATGCAGCTTTTTTTTTATTATTATCACTATGTGTTATCACTACCTATGACAGAGAGAACAGAGCAAACTTCTTCAAACAAATAGTCTTCAAAGTTATCAATACATTTTATATGTTAGAATTACTGTCAAAATAAGAAATCAATGTCCAGGAGAGAAAAATAAGGCCAATAATGTATACTAATTATGCAAATGTCATAAATACATGAAGAATGATCTTGAACAGAGCTCAGGATACTCATTTTATAATACACCTATCACAAAGTAAATGTTCCTTGGTATTGAGGAGAGTTATATGAAAGATTCATGAACAGGAGTGTGGAAAAAGGCAAGTTTTATCCACAAGAAAGGCAAGTAAAAAATTACCCCAAATGTACTATATAAAAAAAGAAAGAAAAAATAATTTATTCAGAACCCTACCAAATTTAAGTCTCTAATTTCTTTTCCCATCTTCTTGCTGATTCTACCATGGTTCCCACCATATTGACTACAAATTCTGTGCAACTTTGTTTTTTGAAGCATGTACATGTGTAAATTATAGCATTTACTCTTTCTTTGGGGGAAGACTCAGTTCTCAAAAGGTTATTTTGTTTTTAAGTACTATGTCAAAAATTAAAATATGCTGCCACAAGATTCCATTATTATACTTTAATAGTTTAAAAATCCATATAAAGTACCTAGAGGTTCTCTAATCCAACCTCATCATCATGAGTTCTGAGGTTGTTAGAAAACGAATCTGAATTATGTTTAACCAAAATGGGTAATTACCATTCTCCTTTCCAAACTTTATACCAAAGCAACAACAACCTCTTACTAGAGGCATTCTAAGTGTCTAGAGCATCCTTATGCTGAAACATCTATCCACCCCCATAACATTTCACCTAGGAACATTCCTCTGCCGCAACAGTCCCCTTCTTTCCTCTCTGACTGTTAAGTTCCTTTGGGGATCTCCATTTTGGAGAATGGCCTGGGACAACTAATCTTCATTCCCCCATGGAGTTGTGCTTTTGATGCTCTCCTCTCCTCTCGCCATCCCACACTTTAACATTCCCTCACTTTTAGCTGCTTTTGCTTGTTTTCTTTGCCGATTAAAATATAGGTTCTTTAGAGACATGTACTTTCTTTTTTTCACTTGTACTTCAATTCCTAACCCTTAGCACAGTGCCTGGCACATAAGTGCCTAAGAAAAGCTAGATACCTGTTATCTGACAATAATATGCTTTTACAATTTTTTTAATGAACCCTTCATTCAAATAGCTAAGTATAAATACTAAAGAAAGAATAATCCCCCCCAAAATATTATTAAATAAAAAAATCTAGGGTACTTTTTTGCACTCACCCTTATAAATAACTGCTTAATCAAACTTTTTATGTTTTCATTTAAAGCCCTCTTAAATCTGGCTACTTTTTTGGACTTATTTCATATTATTCTTCTCCGTGCACTCAATGTTCCAACCAAACTAGTCTATTTACTGTTCCTTGAACTTAGCATTCCATCTCCAGTTTCCCTGCTTTTGCCCTGCCATTTCCCAGCCCTGGAAGATGATTTCTCCACCCCTTTCCCCTTGAATTGTCAGAATCTTAAGTACCACCTCAGAAAATAATCTCTTACAGATCTCCCTGATTATTAGTGCTTTCTTCTCAAATTATCATGCATTTTCTTATCAATTTATGTTACTACCTCCAGCAGAATAAGGACAAAGTTTTCTCTTTACTTTTTTTCTTATATCCTCCCAGGCCTAGCACAAGAGTCTGGTCACAGAATGCATTAAATAAATGAATTGCTGAACATCTATTTATGATACATAATCCTATTAAAATATTGTACAGTATATGCCTATAATTAAGTCATAGTCTAAGCCTACCGTTAAAAACAAGTTCTAAATAATTCCAGGGCCTTCAAAACAATCTAAAATCAACTTTATACTTAAGTCATCACTAAAGTTGAAGAAGTTAAATTCTCTAGTCAAAATCTCCCAGATCATATTTTCCTAAGCAAGGGCTATTTTTCCCCTCTTGAGTAAAATATTATCAATATTCTTTTTTTAATGGTTGGTTTAGTTTCATTAAGTTTCTGAGGTTGAACTCAAGTCCTCATGACTCCAGGGCCAGTGCTCTATTCACTGGACCATCTAGCTGCCCCTTCAATATTCGTTTTTTATGAAATAAACTTTAAATCTAAGAAAATCTTCATCTGTAACAACTACAGGATAGTGCTAATGAGTACAATATAAGAGGTACCTTAAAACTGTCTAAATTCTCTAACCCAAAAACACTAAAATATTTCATAAATGAGCAAGGGGACTATAGACCCCCCCAAAAAAAGGAAGGAAGGTAGGTAGAAAGGAAGGAAAGAAGGAAAGGGAGGGAGAGAGGGAGGGAAGGAAGGAAAAGGGAACAATAAACAATAAACAAAAATCAAATGTACAGATTCCTGCCCTATCAAACCTAAAAGTAAAATTTATTTTTCCCATGTGATCTCTTGAAATTTCTATAAAATGAAAAAAATGCTTTGAATATATTCTTAAATGCATCTTCTGCAAGAAATATTAAACAATTTTATGGTCCAAATATGGATTATAAAATAGCCAAAAAAAGATTTTTTAAAATCTCAAAATATATGACAAAAATATCCAAGAACGGGATTCCTAAACTACATTAAATGTTACATATACTTTTAGTAAATGAGCTGGTCATTACTGCTTAGAAATACTGTGAGTTTCCATAAAAATACAAGCAATTTAAGCACAATTCTAATAACACCTAACATTTCTCAGGTACAGATCATGATGTCATATAGTTCCAAAGGGAGGGAAAGAGAGAGGAAATAAGCATTTATATAAAAATGTATTATTTTGCTAAGTAAGCATTTTACAAAAATTATCTCATTTGATTTGAAAAATAGAGTATGAGACACCTGGGATCAGACTGTGTTTTCTTAACTAGATATTCATTTTGAAATGTTAACTCATTTTGTTCAATAAAAATGTAGGTACTATTAGATCATTAACCTGTTTAATTAAAAATTATCATTTCAATATTCATCTTTGTTAATTAAAAAAATTACGAAGAGAAAACAAACGTGAGGCTACAGATTACAAGATATTAAACCATAGTCATGAAGAACACAGTCGTGTCATTCAAAGTCTAAACCTATCTGCAGTAACAGTAACTGAACTATTGTTACAAAGTCAATTGTTTTTCATCTATTAGCTCTCCCTGAGGTCTTTCCCCATCAAATTATAGAGGTCCACCTACCCACATAAATACCTTAAGAAGCAGTTTTTATTTAGTTGTTCATCTTTCAAGACATTTTACATTATAAATCCTAAGGATTTCTGATGAGAAATGGGGGGAGGGGGGATTTCCTACTTTCCTTTTCTTTTTTCCTTACTTTATTTCTTCCATTCTTTCTTTCAACAAAGGCTGTAAATCAACTTGGCGGCAAATCCAAAGAAACTAGAACAGTTCACAAATTGCATAAACTTCTGCACATGCTTTAAATATAACTGGTCCGCCTCACTCCTACCCCTAGCTTGCTAACTTGGGAAGTACCTGAACACATCGACTACTAGTCTCATTTCATAATCTCATCCAAAATGATTCTTTAAAAAGATTTTTTTAAAAGATTCCACTTCTCTCTAAGCAGCAGGATAGTTTTTTTTTTAAACTCAAGGAGACACACAGGAAAGAGAAATATTGCCATCTCTGCCATAGAGCCATCAGCCCAGGTCACGACTGCAGCACCAAGAGCTCATCATTTGGGTTTGAGTCAAGATTCACTTCTGGCACCAAACTCTGTACAGTATTAAAGAGAAAGAGATGCACACACAATTCCCTCCTTCCCTTTTAAACCAAACCAGTTTCCTGTTTACAACGGGGTTGCAAAACTAAACCAACCATTAATCTTTGATGCCACCACATAGCAAAGCCCCCTTCCTCTTCCCACACCTCCCTCTAGGCTCGCGGAACTCAGATGCGTTTGAACTCCAGTAACCTCTAGCAAAGCTAGAGCTGCAAAGGAGGCGGCGCAGCCGCCTCGGGGCTGGGGGGATTACGCACTGTAAACCCGGGCCAGAGGAGCGGGCACTGGAGCCCCTCTTCCCATCCTCACCGTGGAGTCTCCACAACCGCACCCCAAACTCTCCGTTCTCCGGTTGTAGTAAAGGGTTTCGGCGGGGAGCTCATCTCTCTCCCCCCTCTCCTGGTGGGAAGGCGAGAGGCCCTGGGTGGGAAGGCTCGGAGTTGGAAGGGGAGCCCAGGGAAGACTGGTTGGAGCGGTTTTTAGAAAAGGGGGGGAGGGTCTGTAATGAGTGAGTTTTTTGTTTAAAAGGATTGGGGAAAAGATGCCCCTGCCAGATGTTCGGAGCTCTCGGGGCGGGCAGGAGGCTGAGGGCGAGGAGGTGGCGAAGGAGGAAAGGATGCCCCTCGCCCAGCCCCTCCCCAAACCCCAGCCCTCAAGAGGGAGAGCGCGGGGTCCGCACGGCCGCGGCCAAAGGAGGCCCGAGGTCGGGGCCGCGGCTGCGGGAGCCCCCCGAGGCTCCGGGCGGTTGGGAGGGGGCTGGGGGGCCGGAAGAGGCTGGGGCGGGGGGAGGGGAGGATGCTAAGCGAGTGACGGGGAGGGGGCGGGGGTCCGGCGGGGGATTTCCGAGGGGGAAGGGAAGAAGGGGGATGGGCGGCAGGCTGCGGGGCGGCGGGGCCTCGGTCACCTCAGGGCCGCAGGCCGGGGGCGGGGGCGCGGCGGCGCCGCCCGGCGGGCTCGGGGCTCCCTGCCCGGATCTCCCTGGGGCGGCGGCGGCGGCGGCGGCGGCGCGGCGGGCTCTGGGGCGGGTCACAGCGGCGGCTCCTCGCCCGGCCTCGGCTGCTCCTCCTCGGGCCGCGGCATGGGCCCGGCGGTCACCATCCTCCGCTGCCGCGGGCGCCTCTGACCCCGCACTCCCGAGCCGGGCCCATCAGCAGGCGGCGGCGGCCATCGCCGGTGCCACGGCGGTCTCGGCTCCCTCTCTCCCTCTCTCTCCCGGTTCCCCCCTCCCCCTCCCCCTCCGGGCTCTGCGGCGGCGGCGGCGGCTCCCGCCTCCTTCCTTCCCTCCTGCCTCCGATTGCGCCTGCGCACCTGCGAGCCAGGCCCCCGATGGGCCCCTCCCCCACTCCTCCTCCTCCTCCTCCCGGGAGTCCGCGCCCCTCCCGACTCCCCCGAGTCCCTTCCCCCTTCGCCTCCCCACCCCCCGCACCGCGCGCTGCGGGCTCTGGGGCGTCCACCCACGGCGTGGCTCCAGGTGCGAGAACAACCCCTGGGTGCACCAGCCAGGACGCGTAGCGCATTTATGGAGTTGTGAAGCCTACAACAATGACACGTGGACACAGTTCCCCACTCCTCCTTTTCCCTCCTCCGTCCCCCCACCCCCAGCGCTTGGACTGGAGCACACTGACATGGGCTCGCCCACGTTCCTGGACCCGGCACATAATGCGTACACACTCATGCAAAAAAAAAAAAAAAAGCAGCTACTTGAGTCCAAGAGATGCCTAATAGCAGCGTATTTTGATTTTCTGCTTTTGTTGCGGTTCATTCATTTTTGGTGGAAACAGAATCACGGGGTTCTTTAAGGAAGCCAAAATAACCCCAACAACTTGCATCTGGTTGCAGGTCTATTTGAGGGACTGTTCTTTATTAGTTGGGGAATGTCAGGTTGTTGCAAGCCACAAAGGCATACGCGTCTGTCCTCATCAATCCCTCATTCTTGATATGAACTCACCACTTATTCTTCTGAGAATCCTGCTTTAGATCAAATGGAATGCTAACACCTTCTGAATGTTGTCTTCGAGTTCTTCCTACAGTTTTAGCATGAAACAAACTTAGGGTTCAACATTAATTGATAATGTATGAATCAGAAAAGTTAATGACTTGCCCAAGGACATATAGAACAAAGGATTCAAACTCAAGACCTGTGACTAATGTCTATGAAAAATCTAAATTTGCCTTGCTTATTGATTCCCCTATATAGCTGACTTATATGTCACAGAACTTCTGAAAGTTATAAGTGAGACAGTGTACATTGATTGACTTGTGGTGTTTGAAGCTATTTTTTTAAAATTTCAGATCTTCAACTCATGTATTTCAAAATGATTATCCCACAACCTCCCATTTTGCACTTGAAACTTTTCCACCAAAGTCCACTGAAGTGCCATAGCACTGAGAAAAACTATGCATATACTACATTAAAAATGATTTTCGGGGCGGCTAGGTGTCGTAGTGGATAAAGCACCGGCCTTGGAGTCAGGAGTACCTGGATTCAAATCCGGTCTCAGACACTTAATGATTACCTAGCTGTGTGGCCTTGGGCAAGCCACTTAACCCCATTTGCCTTGCAAAAACCTAAAAAAAATGATTTTCAGGTGGGATTAACACTGATGGAACCAAGGATCTTTTGAAGCACTGTAAGTTGAATTTGATCCATGACAGCCTCCTATTCTAGATAAGTTTTTCCACCAATATAGTAGATAGCATTGTGGAAAGTAAATTTTAAATAATTACCTAGCAAATCAGAGGCTGAGTTCAAATTCTGACTCCAATATTTAGTAATCATATGAACTTGAGCAATTCACTTTCACAACTTAGTTGACACAGTAGATAGAACACTATACCTGAAGTTAGAAAAATCTGATTTAAAATATTGTCTCAGACAATTACTAGTTCTGTGAACCTCGGTAAGATGCTTAACCTTTTCATCTGTCTTATCCCCACATCCAATCTGATGCCAAGGAGCAGCTAGGTGGCACAGTGGGTAGGGCACTAGCCCTGGAGTCAGGAGGACCTGAGTTCAAATCCAGTCTCAGACACTTAATAATTGCCTAGTTGTGTGACCTTGGACAAGTCACTTAACCCCATAGCCTTGCCCCCCAAAAAAGGCAAAAAATAATCAATCTGATGCCAAGTCCTGTAGATACTTTACTAACATCTCTCATATATGGCCTGTTCTCTCCTCTGACAAAAGTACCTCCATGCAACAGGCTTTCATCACCTTCCACGTTGACTGTTCAATAACCTACTAGTTGGTCTCTCTGTAGTGTGTTTACCCATTCCAGTCAAGTTCTCACCTCAGCTTGCAAAGTGACTTTCTTACTCAAATAACTCAATAGCTCCCTGTCATCTTCAGGATCAAATACAAAATCCATTTGACATTCAAAGACTCTCTCTCTCTCTCTCTCTCTCTCTATCTATCTATCTATCTATCTATCTATCTATCTATCTATCTTTCTTCTACACCTTATATCTCTATGATCCAGTGACATTGACCTCCTTGGTGTTCCTTAAACAAGACACTTCCTCTCCCAATTATCAACAGTAATTCCTATTCCCATCCAATTGGAATAAGCTCCCTCCTCATCTCCATCTCTTTGCTTCTTTGACTTCTTTCATGTCTCATCTGAAATTTCACCTTCCACAGGAAGTCTTGTCAGCCCCCTCCCTTAATTCTGGTGCCTCCACCTGTTGATTACCTCCAATCTATCCCATATGTATCTTGCTTGTACACAGTTGTTTTCATGTTGTCTCCCCATTAGACAGCTGGAAATCAGAAACTGTCTTTTGCCTTTCTTTGTAGTCCAAAGTTTTAGCACAGTGCTGGCACTTAGAGAATTAATAAAAGTTCATGAACTACTCACTAAAACGGAAGCAACAATAGGACCTATGTCCAAGGGTATTTGTGAAAATCAAATGAGGTGTTATTTGTAAAGCACTTTGCAAATCTTAAAAGTATCACATAAATAGTAGCTATTATTATTATATCCATTTCTGGGTCTCAATTTTCTTATCTTTAAAATGGGGGAAGTGGGGAGAGGTTGGACTACAAGACCTTTTAAGTTCTCTCCCAACTACAAATCTTAGTGCCAGTAACATTCCAATCAAGTAGGCATTCTATCATAACACATGTTCAAACAAAAATGTCTCAAGGCAAATAGTCTTCACCAGAAAAAAAAATAGAAAGTATAATCTTTTGGACTTCATTCTTTTTTTTACACAAAAGATATATATTGAATTGATGCAGGAAAACTGGGACACTAATGCACTATTGTGGAGGTGTGAATTGATCAGACCATTCTGGAGAACAATTTGAAACTGCCCAAATGGCTTTAAAACTGTGCACATACCTTTTGATCCAGCAATACCACTACCAACTCTGTATCCCAAAGAGCTCACAAAAAAGGGGGAAAGGCCCACATGTACAAGAATATTCATATGAACTCTTTATGTAATGACTGAGAAATGGAAATTGAGGGGAGTGTCCATCAATTGGGGAATGACTGAACAAGATGTAGTATGTGAATATAATGGACTATTAATGCTCTATAAGAAACAGTGAGCAAACATTTTTCAGAAAAACCTGGAAAGACATGAATGACTGAGTGAAGTGAGCAGAACAAAGAGAACATTGAACACCTAAACAGAAACACTGTCTGATAATCAGCTATGATAGACTTAGCTCTTCTCAGCAATACAGTGATCAAAGATAATTCTAAAAGACCTGAGATGGAAAATGCTATCCACATACAGAGAAAGAACTATGGAAATTGAATGCAGATAAAAACATCCTATTTTCAATTTTTTTTTAAATTTGTTTTTTGCTGTTTTTTTCTTGTGGTTTTTCCCCTTTTCTGATTCTTCTTTCACAGCATGACTAATATGAAAATACATGTAACATGATTGTACATGTATAACCTATAGAAGATTACTTACTATCCTAGGGAGCTACCCTAAGTGGGAAGGGTAGAAGGGAGAAAACTTTACAAAAATATTTACATATAATAGGAAAAATAAATAATAAAAGAAAAAATGACTATAAAAGATATGCAATTCACATTACTCTGTATTTCAACTAGATTCATTCTTCCCTGCTAAACTAAAGAGGCAATTTTATAAAAAACATTGCTAAAATTCTATTGTTGAATATCTTTCTAACTGAATAAGGAGTTAATACCCTCCTCATAGGAAATACTCCATCAATTGTAACTTTTCTTTTAGGAAAAAAATTTCAGAGCCCTGTAATTGCCACTATCATAAAACTACACTTGTAAAACATGAAAAGGTCATATGTCTTTTTCTCCCTTTATTTTCAAAGCTGCTTCCCATAAATATGAAATGCTGAAGTTCAAAACAGCAAGGAAAATTACCCCATAGTGTGTAATGAAAGGGTTGCTATTATTACACTGCTGCCAATCCGGTTATTCGTACTCATTGAAAGGAGGAGATAACCAACTCAAGCTATAAAGAAAACAGAAGGGGGGGAAAAGGATGAAAAACAAAAAACTGCATGGGAGAGAGGATGCAGAACTCAGTATGAAAAGGAGAAATCTCAATTTTTCAGATATTTTGATGGCAGCCATCATATTATAGACCAACATATTATAAAGGGAAGCATAAGAAGAAAATTTTCTTTGTGACTGGTTCCTCATCAAAGCTTTAGGAAGTGAAAGAAAACTAAGATATATATCTAAAATAAAATAACCCAAGGTGCTTTATGGAGAGAAGAGAAAGGCTAAGAGGAAAATCCTTTCAGACTTCAAAGCTTATCACCCCACACACTAAGTGGTTATAAAATCAAACTATAAATTGTAGCAAAATTTAGAGAAAGTGTATTTGTTTCAGCAAATCAAGCCCATTCAGAAACGCTAGTCACTGCTTTCCATACAAAACTGACTATTGCTAAGCATGATCACAGAGAAATAGTTCTTTGTAGCAAATTCTGCCTGAGATAATTGACCTTTAGTCTATTATACACTGTCATCTGGCTCTGGCAGTGTTTCATATAACAGACTTCTTCTGGTACATCATATAATACATCTTATAATGAAGTCAGGTTTTGAGAAAACTCAGTTGCGTGACCTTGAGAATTTGGATAAAAGGCCAATTTTTATCAGTCAGCAAACATTTACTGAGTACCTCCCATATGCAAAGAGGTCAAATGAGAAAAAAAGGCCAAATGAGTTAAGTCATTTGCCCATGTTCATGAAGTAACAAAGATGAAATTTGAACTTGGTTTGATTCCAAAGCTAGCTCTCTTTTGACTGTAGAATGCTGCCTCTCTTCACTGAGAGTTTTATTTTCAAGTGAGATCACATATAATTGGAAAAATAAATAATAAAAGAAAAAAGATGACTGTAAAAGACATACAATCCACATTACTCTGTATTTCAACTGGATTTATTCTTCCCCACTAAACTGAAGAGGCCAAGAAAAAAAGACCAAAGAGACCAAAGACCAAGAGATCAAAAAAAAAAAAGAAATGAAAAGAAAAAGAAAACAACTTCATATAGATTTTATAGCTGAAAGAAAGCTGAGAGATCATCTAAACTAATCTTTCATTCTACTAGTGTTCAAAGAGAGGTCCCAAGAGTTTAGTGATTTGTGCAAGGGTCACACAGTCACTAAGCAGCAGAGCCAAGACATCAACCTAGCTTCCCTTCAATATTCTTTGCATTGTTCAATGTACTTTGATTTATTTTTGGACCATAACCATGAATATTTTATTTTAAAATATATTTTTATTGAAAATAAAAATTTGTATGACTAATAACTAGAATTGATATAGGAATTACATATTGTCTTATGAGGTCCTACGTCTATTGCAAACACTTATGACTTTAACACATAATCCAATTTGGTAATTCAGTTCAATTAGCTGAGTAAATCTTATGAACTGAATGGAGTAAAATGAATTCAACTTACTAATTCAATTCAAATCTTTAAATCTCTTTCTGTATATGGGTCTATTATATAGACACTATGGTGTATAATCCAAACTATTTTATTTCTGTGATATACCATCAGCAAGCTCTATTTTGCTCAATAGAGATTATGGAACAGCTTTCTAGTAATATTCAAAAATATCCCATTTTTGGAAATATATGTCAATCACATTTTTATTACTTTTAACATGCACCAGAAAATAAACTCTTCCTTTAAAGAAATTTTTTTAATATGGCAGTATCAAATATGCAGCCCATAACACTCCTGAAGGCAGTCTGAACCAAATTAAAAGGTACTTCCTATCTGATTTGAATATGTTGACATATTATAGGTTATATAGGTCAACATGCAGACCATAGTTATCTTTATGGTTTAGTGACCTTCATTTCTATTTGAGTATGACATCACTTCTCTAATAGATTTCCTTTTTTCTGCCCTATCTTACTCCTTAAATTTTTCATGCAGATACACTAGAAATGATTCATATCTGAGTCTATTATCTCTCTATATTAAACCACATAGCATGTGGTTATATGCAGAGTAAGATCAATTAGTATGTGTTGATTAAGTCTGTCTCCCAAGTTGGAAACCAGTAGCATATATTTTCACTTGTGAAAATATTGTTTAAACTTTTTTTAAAAATTGCTAACTTAATGGTTGGAAAGTATAGGAACTAATAATAGGGGAAGCTAGGTATGTCAAAAGAAACTGTCCAGTTTTAAAAATGTATGCCCTAAAACTGTGAGATTTTGGGGGGGGTAGGGTGCAAAATATACATAATTGATAAAGCAGACACATTAATTTGCATGGTAGAACATGAAAAAAGAATTATACAAAAATTGAACTCTATTATGTACATCTAGCTTTTCTTCTTAAAAATAACACATTATGTAATACATTCAACATATAACTTTTGAAATTGTCCAACTTATCTGTGATTCTTTCTGGCCTTCCTTTCATTTTCCTCTGTATACTTGTTTTTTAATGCTTCAATGACTTTCTTTTCCTTTTTTTCCCTTTTCTTCTCTTTTAGATTTTTCTTCCTTTTTGGCTACTCTATCTTTAACCTTCCCTTCCCTCTGAAATTCAAATTGGAAAAAAACCACAGGGAAAAAATTCTTTTAACAAATATACATGGTTAAGCAAAACAAATACCCATATTAGTTTTGTCAGAAAATGAAAGAACTGTTTTTCTTAAGCAGCAGCAGCAGTAGCAGCTTCTGCTCCTTTGCTCAGTTTCAAACCCTCTTTCAATATCTCAAATGCAGTTCCTCATTACTGCGCTACATTGAAAACTTCTTTGATACTTTTTTGCCATTGACAACGAAACCTGGAGATGGTCAGATGCACCAAAGTGTGCTTTTCAGACCTGATACCTTACAATTGAACTGCAACTTGCTATACATTGCCAACCCAGGAAGACATGTGCCCCCCAAGTCCTTGAAAAACATTTATGGAATAAAGAAAACAGAAGAAAGAAAAGGAACTATCTATAAATAAGGGGGCTGAATAATCTTCAGTTTCCTTCTCTAAAATTTAATGAATCAGCAATTCAATGTAGCTGTAGTAAAGGGGAGAGGTTACTCAAGCAGATGTGACATTGTGTCCAGAACTGAAACTTTTATGACCTTATCTCTTTTTTTCTATAATGTATCAATTTTCATTGTTACCAAAGCTCAATTGTAGAATGTGTAACATTTCAGGCACTTTCTCAGTCAGATCTGTTTGAAATTTTTACATAAAAGTATAAAAATTATCAAAATAAGCATGGGTCCCTGTTTTCAGAACTGATTTTAAAATGTCTCTTCTTTTTGGTTAATTTGGTTTGTAATTTAACTATTCTCTAATAGAACAGGACTCAAACCTAAAACAGAACATCATGATTATTTGTTGGATACTTATCCTATACAGGTTTTCCTATAAGAAAGAAAGGACAAAAAAGACCCTTTCTGCCTTCTTAGTAAAATACATATGTCTAAAACAACTGAAGACCACATTTGTTGAAGAACAAATCAACAAATACAAAATAATGTAGAATGATATACAGAAAAAAGGGCTTAGAAATTCTAGACCCATCTGTGTGACCAAGTAGTTACATGACTTTACTTTCCTCTCTGGACCTTCATTTTGGTAAATAATTCCACAATCTCCTTCCAATTCCTAAAAGCACCATGATTCTACTAATACATTTTACTATAGTACAAAAATGCCAAGGGTACTTCCTATAGCTATTCAACTATACATGTAGACTATATATATGTATTTATATAAAACCATACATTAAAGAACATTGAGTAATCTACATTGAAAAAGTAACTTCTTCACTGGAAATAATTAGGTGGCTCCTTTGCCCTCCACCTTGGTTACAGGACTAGAGACCATTCTGAGATGGTCCAATTCTAAATTCAAACTGGATTCAACCCTAGAACAAGCCTTGAGGTAGACTATAATTGGTGACTAGAATAAAACTTGCCTCACCCTTTTAAAACCAAAAAGGCTTCAGGACTCTATCCATCCATGCTTTGATCACCAAGTGGGACTATGGACTTGTCTTCTGCTCTACCTATCCCTTACACTTATCTTTCTGTTTCTTTCTCAAGGGAAGTCAATAAAACCAATATTATCATTGCTTTTATAAAAGGCAAAACAATCTACTGCCTTATGATTCTTTCTGGTCACCTGGGTTCCCAGTGCCTTTATACCCATCCATGACAGCCTTATCCTATTTTATCCTATCTTTACATTGTATCCTTTGTAACTTCATTCTCTAGTTCACAGACATGTATGTATTTTTTCTTGTTTAGTTAATTTCAATCATATCTGATTCTTTGTGACTCCACTTGGGGTTTTCCTGGCAGGAATACTGGAGTGATTGCCATTTCCTTCTCCAGTTTATTTTACAGATGAAGAAACATTCATACAATTAATAAGGGTCTGAAGCCAGATTTGAACACAGAAATAGAAGTCTTTGTGATCAGGCCCTGTTCTCTATGTACTGTGGCACCAGCTATATATATATATATATATCAAACTTTCTTGGTGATTTTAAAGATCAAATGAGATAATATTGGTTAAAAAAAGTGCTTAACTCAATACCTGGCACAAAACATTTCATTTTTTCCCCTTTCCTTCCTCCAATAAAAGATAAACTCATTAAGGGAAGGTACTGTTTTTGTGACCCTAAGCCTACCATATAATAGGAACTTATTAAAGAAATATACTTTTTGTTGAAATGTTCTTGAGAATTCCAAATACCATCATAAATTGCTCAGGTTTACTAAAAGAAATCGATATTAGGGACTAATGATTCTTGAGCTTGAGAACTACATGATGAAAAATCTGGGTGAAAATGACTATGTTGGATGTTTTGGGATGAAAAACCTAACGTAGCAGTTCACTGATGCCATTAAATGATTCAGATCTCAAACAAATTAGTGAATTTGGGAATGTTGGCAATGAGAAATAATAAAAGGAAAAACTCTGAAAATTGGATATAGGAACAAAGTAATATCATAACTCATCATAATCATTCTCTGTTTCTTCTCCAGGATGAAGAAATTTCTTTAAAAGTGTATTACTGGGGCAGCTAGGTGGTGCAGTGGATAACGCACCAGCCCTGGAGTCAGCAAGTACCTGGGTTCAAATCCGTTCTCATACACTTAACAATTACCTAGTTGTGTGGCCTTGGCCAAGCCACTTAACCCCATTTGCCTTGCAAAAAGGTTTTTTAAAAAAGCATATTACTAGGCACAGCTAAGTGGCTCAGTGGATAAAGGACCTGAGTTCAAATTTGACCTCAGGCACTTAATAATTACCTAGCTGTATGACCTTGGGCAAATCACTTAATCTCATTGCCTTGCCAAAAAAAACCCCAAAAAGGCACATTACTTTGTTGGGACACTAATTTACTATTGGTAGAGTTGTGAACTAATCCAATCATTCTGGAGAGCAATATGGAACTATGTCCAAAGGACTATAAAACTGTACTGTAGAATAGAAATACCACTACTAGGTTTGTCCCCCAAAGATAACAAAGAAAAAAGTAAAATATATGTATATGCAAAAATATTTATAGCAACTCTTTTTTTTGTAGTGGTAAAGAAACAAATATATGACCATCAATTGGGAAATAATCAAACAAACTGTGGTCTGTGATTGTTATGTGACACTACTGTGGTATATTATATATATATATATATATATATATATATATATATATATATATATATATATATATATAGGATGACTTCAGAAAAATGTGAGAAGACTCATGAAATCAAGCAAAGTGAAGTGAATAGATTTAGAATATTATATACACAAATAGCAATGATGTGAGGATGATCAACTGTGAAAGACTTAGGTACTTTGATCAAGACAATTATCCAAGACAATTCCAGAGGACCGTGATGAAGAATGCTATTCACCTCCAGAGAGAGAAAGAGAGAGAGATGATGAACTCTAAATGCAGTCTGTAGTATAGTTTTTTTAAATTTTTCTTTATTTTATTGTTTTCTTTTGCAATATGGCTAATATGAAAATATGTTTCGCTTGGACTCATGAAATCAAATTGTTTGCTCTCAAGGAGGAGGGAAATGACTAGAAGGAAAAAAGAAAATTTGGAATTCAAAATTTTTGTAAATGATTGTTAACATTTTTGCATCTAATTATGTAATATTTAATAAGAAAGATTATTTTTTAAAATGAAAATTTATTTATCTATCTATATCCAACATATATTTTATATATCTCTCTATCTATCTATTTGTCTGTCTGTCTGTTTATCAATCCATATGTGGACTAGAGCTTTAAAGAAAGAAGTACACATAGAGACCATCTCTTCAAAGTCAAGAAAATGAGGGGCAGAAGACCTTCAAAAGAAGCAATTAGTAGACCAATTTGACTGGAATGGTAAGTACATGGAGCAGGAGTATTAAGTAAGGCCTGTAAAATAGGTGAGAGCCAAGTTGTGGAAGGTTTTGAATACCAGGTTGGGAATTTTGTGTTTAATCCAAAAAGCAGAGAGAAGAGAGATGACATGGTGACATATATGTTTTACAATTTTAATTGTGTGAGGGACAGATTATACCAGAAGAAAGTCTTCAATCAAGTAGACCAATCAGAAGGCCACTGAAAATTTAGGTGGAGGTTGTTGAGATGTTACTTAATGTAGAGTCTGTGTGAGTAAATAGAGACTTCATATAATCATGGAGATAGAAATAATAAAAATCTGGTAATTGTTTACCTAGAGAAGGTAAGAGAGAAGTAAGAATCAAATATGACTCTAAAGAAAATATGTTTCTATTCTACACATAATAGTATTAATTCATTATCCAGAATTAAAATTTCTTCAACTTCTACCTCAATTTTGTTGTTATCAGCCATTCAGACAAGTCCAACTCTTGTGAACCCATAGGACACCAGCTATCCAGTCCTCCACTCTCTCCTGAAGTCTTTCCAAACTCATATTTACTGTTTTTATACTGTTCTTGGGATTTTCTTGGCAAAGATACTGGAATGGTTTGCCATTTCTTTTTCTAGGGGATCACCATTTGTCAGATGTTCTGTCCATCTTGGGTAACCCTAGCTCATAGTTTCATTGAGATATGCAAATCCCTCTGTCATGACAGGGCAGTGTCTGCTTTGAAACTTTATTACTTTAGCACAGTTAAATCTTTTACCAACCTAAAACACAACCTTAAGTAAATGAAATGCATTATTTTGTATATAATGTATATATGGACTGAGTTATGGTGGTCCTCAAATGAAAATTTTATGGTTTAAGTTTGTACTGAAAACATCTCTGATGTGGCAAGACTTACCAGAATTTATGTTCCACTGACATTGTTAGTCAATAAGCATTTATTGAGCACTATATATACATATATATATATATATATATATATATATATATATATATATATATATATATATCAAAAGCATTGGGAATACAAAGAAAGGCAAAAACACCATTCCCTGACTTCAAGAAAATGACACTCTAAGAGAAAACAACATGTAATTAGCTATATGCATATGAGCTATATACAGATATATGTACATATAAGACATGAATATATCTTGCAAATACATTTCATATTATTACATATCTTATATGTACAGGTGTATTTTGTATGCATATCTCTCTGTATATATATATATAATATATATGTATACATATATATACATATATATATATATATATATGTATATATATATATATGAGCACCTAGGTGGTGCAATGAATAGAGCACCAGCCCTGGAGTCAGGGGGATCTGAGTTCAAATGTGATCTCAGATTTACTACCTGTGTGACCTTGGGCAAGTCACTTAACCCTGATTGCCTTATAGCCAGGACCATCTCTAGTTATCCAAATCTGGCCACAGAGGAGAAAGTTAAGCTGATAATTTACTATAGTACCCTTTTCTCAAATCCAATTCAGCAAATCATGGCATTATCTTACTGATGTCATGGTTTTCTTTGAGAATGAAGGGCAAATATCATCATCATCATCATCACTATATAAATCTTGTAAGATTGTGAGTCTGAGTGCCTGGAAGGAGAGTGGGTATTACCATGACCAAGTTCAACTTCATACTGTCAAGAGAAGAAGACTTTAATGCTATCCACACCTAGGACACTGTGTATTTAATATGTTTGAAATTCCTTCCCTTAAAAAAATTATTATTTCTTTCAACTCCACTAGTTATCAAAAGCTATAAAGCAAGTAAGTTATAGAGACAAAATGAAAGTACTCTAATTACCTGCTATGGTAGAAAATCAAATAATTAACTTGTAAATCTTTTACTCTCTAGCATGTAATTTGAAATTTGGTCATGCTCACTCACCAAAAATTGTCATTAATGATATTAATGATGTTAATATGATATTTTAAAATAATATTCCAAAAAGAGTACCTGAATATTTCTGGAAGAAATAGGTGTTTTGAATCATCAGACATTTTGCAAGAACCTGAGATGGCACAAACCATATTTTCACACCATAGGGGTGAATCATTCTTTCCACTAATAATAATCCTACCTCCTATAAACACACCAAAGTTCAGTGTTCACTGACTGAAAGAATTATAGAAGTCATGAGAAAGGGAATATTGTGAGAAAGACTTTTCTTTAAAATATAGATGTGGTTGGATCTGTGTATTGTGTCTTCCTTTCTCTTCTTCCCTCATAGTTTCTCTCTGAGGGCACAGATTGCATCTATTTTTATGATCTTCACAATGTGTACCACACTGTGCTTGTTTAATAAATATATGGGGATGGTAATAAGTAATTATACTAAGAACATGAGAAATTGGAACTCTATATTTATAGACAGATCTAAAAAGTGTTCTGTAGCATAATAATCACTCTGGAATGAAAACTAGAGAAAAAATTAAAAAATAAAAAGAATGTCTGAACTATGACTTTCTAGTTGACAAAAATGTAAAAAAAATAGGCATGAAACAGAGGGAAAAAAATGAAAAGGGTTCTCAGACTTGAACTCTATTATTTAAAAATTCAAATGCCAGGATTTACAAGCCCTAAGAGGATAATCTGGTATCCAACAATTACTCTTCCTACCTATAAGGAGGGGTGGGAGAATAGAAACATGGACAAAGTTTTGTATAGAAATCAGCCAATGTCAGTCTCTTTCTTTTTGTCTTTTCATTGCTAGGTCTTGTTCTATAGCAATCCTAATGATAATCTACATATGTCCAGTATAATATAAACTTCTTGGGTGGGGAACAGGGACTATGTTGTTTCTTTTTCAAATTTCAGTGCCTAGTACAGATCTGACATCTAGTAATAAGTAATCAATGTTTGAATTTGAATTGATAAAATCCAGACAACTTGCATTTGTTCAATAAAATAATTCTTTACCTCACAAATTGTCATTAAATACTAACAATAGTTACTGAAAACAGGAAGTCTAGATAAGAAAACATCTGATCAAAAGTGGTTTTTGTTATATCTTGATACATAGTATCTTATGTTAAATTCTTTATGATATTTTTAATTGAAAATTAATTTAATTACAGTCCAAACATTTTCTTGGAATA
Source organism: Macrotis lagotis (assembly GCF_037893015.1). Classification (NCBI taxonomy): domain Eukaryota; kingdom Metazoa; phylum Chordata; class Mammalia; order Peramelemorphia; family Peramelidae; genus Macrotis; species Macrotis lagotis. The sequence continues at coordinate 389,916,209 of NC_133658.1, read as the reverse complement.
TCTGCCAGACTGTTTTTCTAATCTAATACCTAATTCAAGGCGATGGTTGTTCTCCAACTGCTGCTGCCCTAGTTCTGAAGAATTCACAATTATGGAGAAGCTTTTCAAAGTTTTAATGAGGTACTCCTAAGTAAGCAATTCTTTAGAACTCAACAGAGCTTTTGATTCTGAGGCAATTCTTCCTGACAGAGTTTGAAATTCAGTTATTATTTTTAAATCAGTCAAACCAAGAGGTGAAAATGGTAATGGGATTCAGAACTTGAACTATAATAATATAGAATTTTAAAAGACTTGAAATTCTTGACAACTAAAGCAGACATACTTAAAACATACAGATTAGGAAACAAAATTGTGAAATCTGTATTTGCATATGTGATTGGCTTTAAAATAATAAACTTTTTTAACATTTACATTTTATTTTATTTTTCTCAATTACATATAAACAAAAATTTTAGCATTTATTTTTTTAAAATTTGAATTCCATATTCTCTCCCTTTCTGACCATATCTCTCTAATTTGATATAAATTTTATTGTGCAGTAATGCAGAACATTTCTATATTAGTTATAGTACAAAAGAAAACACAGCCTCTCCCCCCAAAAAAATAAACCAAGAAAAATAAAAATTAAAAACAAGATGCATTCACATTCCATCTTTCTCTGGAGATGGATAGCATCTTTTTCATCATAAGTCCTTCAGAATTGTCTTGAATCATTGTATTACTGAAAAATAGGTAAGTCATTTGCAATTGATTGTCATACACAATATTGCTAATATGTATATCAGTTCTTGTAAATCTTCCCAGATTTTTCTGAAACTATCCTACTTATCATTTCTTGTATCACAATATTATTCCATCATAATCATATTGCATAATTTATTCCACCATTCTCCAGGTAATGGACATTTCCTGCATTTTCTAATTCTTTGCCACCACAAAAAGAGCACTATAAATATTTTTTGTACAACTAAGTGCTTTTCCCTTTTCTTTGATCTTTTAGAATATTGATCTAATAGTGCTATTACTGGTCAAAGGTTATACACAGTTTTATGGTCTAGCTTCCCCTAGAACATTTTTTTAATATGACTATAACTAACTTTGACTTCTTCTGAAACTCCCTACCCATCTCCTTTGATCATTTGTCAATTGGGGAATGGCTTTTATTTACAAATAAGATTTGGTAGGGGTGGCTAGATGGCACAGTGGATAGAGCACCGGCCCTGGAGTCAGGAGAACCTGAGTTCAAACTGGACCTCAGACACTTAATAATTACCTAATTGCATAACCTTGGGCAAGCCACTTAACTCCCACTGCCTTGCAAAAACCTAAAAACAAAAGAAAATAAATATGATTTGGTTCTATACACAGTATATATATATATATATTTTATAAATGAAGCTTTTATTAGAGAAATACTATAATTTTTTGGATATTATTTCATTATCTTTGGTGCCTTTTAGCAAAATGTAGTTTCCTTGATTATCTCTTTTAATTAAGCCAATTTTTGTTTTTGCTTTGTCTGATATCAAATTTGACATCCTTTTTTACTTCTGTTGAAAATATTAAATTTCACTCCATTCCTTTAACTCTATATGTGTTTCTGTTTCTAGTGTCTATATTGAATTCTGATTTCTAATCTATTTTTTCTATTTGCTTCCATTTGAGGGGTGAACATACATAGTTATGATCACTAATTGTATATATATATATATATTATATATATATATTATATATATATATATATCCCTTCTTCCCATTATCTTTTCTCTGTCTGTCTGCCCATCTGTCTATCTCTATCTCTCTCCTTCCCCGTCCTTTTCAAAAGTCTGTTTTGCTTCTATAACTCCTGCCTCCTTTAATCTGCAGTCCTCTTTAACATCCCCCACTTTCTTTTATCCCCTTCCCTCCTGCTTCCCTATACATAACTGAGTATATTATATAAATATAAGAATGTAAACCATTTAAATTCATTGAATCCATTATGATTACTTTCATGTTTACCTTTTTTATTCTTCTGTTGAGTATTCTCTTTGAATGTTAAAGTTTCTATTCAGCTCTAGTTATTTTTTTTTCATTAGGAATATCTTCAATTTCATTAAATATCCATTTTCCTCCTGAAGGATTAAATACTGAGCTTTGCTCAGTAGACAGTTCTTTGTTGTAACTCTAGCTACTTTGCTTTCCAGAATATCATATTCCAAGCCTCCAATCCTTTAATGTAAAAGCCACTAAATCTTGTCTGATCCTGACTATGACTCCATGATATTTGAATTGTTTCTTTTCAGCTGCTTAAAGTATTATCTCTTTGACCTAGGTGCTCTGGAATTTGGCTATAATATTTCTGGGAGTTGTCATGTGGGGCTCTCTTTTGGGTAGAGATTGGTAGATTCATTCAATTTCTATTTTATACTTTGGTCTAGGGATATTGGGCCAGCTTTTCTTGATAATTTCTTAAAATCACATATCTAGGCTCTTTATTTGGATCATAGCTCTAAGGTAAATTTAGTAATTCTTAAGTCATATCTCCTTGATCAGTTTTCCATTTCAGGCACTTTCCTCATAAAATATTTTATAATTTCTCTATTTTTTTCATTCATTTCATTTTGTTTTATAGGTTTCCTTTTGTCTCATGAAGTCATTAGCATTACTCATCCAATTCCAATTTTTAAGGAATTTTTTTTAGGTTTTTGCAAGGCAAATGGGGTTAAATGGCTTGCCCAAGGCCACACAGCTAGGTAATCATTAAGTGTCTGAGGTCAGATTCGAACTCAGGTACTCCTGACTCCAAGGGCCAGTGCTCTATCCACTACACCACCTAGCCACCCCAGGAATTTTTCTTTAGTGAGTTTTAGTCTCTTTTTCCATTTGAACAATTCTGTTCTACAAGGTTTTATGCTGTTCAGCACTCTTTGTGCTTCTTTTACCAATCTGCTAATTGCCTTTTAGTTTTCATTTCTTTACCTAATTTTTCCTCTACTGCTCTTTTTTTCTTTTAATTTTATTTCTTTAAGGCAAGGGGGGGTTAAGTGACATGCCCAAAGTCACACAGCTAGGAAATTTATTAAGTGTCTGAGGTCATATTTGAACCAAGGTCCTCCTGACTCTAGGGATGGAATTCTATCCACTGTGCCACCTAGCTGTTCCTCCTCTACCACTCTTACTTGATTTTAATAATCATTTCCTAATCTCTTCTGGGGAATCTTGATAAGCTTGTATTTAATCTCTATTTTAATTTTGAGACTTTCATTATAGCTAATTTGACTTTATTGTCTTCTGAATTTTTGTCTTCATCTTCCCTATCACTATAGCTTTTTATAGTCAGTTTCTTTTTTATTTAAATACTTTTTCTAACCCTACTTCTTGATTTGAAACTTTATGTTAATATTGGGTTCTATTCCTTGGGTGCTGGTGGTAGGAGAAACTTTTTCAAACTGCTGTTTTCAGAGCTAGTTCTCAAAGTTTGAAAGATTTTGGCACTTCAAGTTAATGTGATCTGGGGAGAGGTTTAGTCCATGCTTTCTGGTCATCATACTGGTCCTTACCCAGGAAGAGCCCCTGATCCATTCAGATTGCAAATGAAACTGTTCCCCAAGGCCCCTTTTTTTCTTGGGACTGGAAGTGATACTGCCTCTTAGTGTTTTCACTCTTTCTTGATCAAAAGTGCTTTTCTCTGCCCTTGAACTGTAACCCAAAAGTGGGCATAGGCAGTGGAGTTGCTAACATGCTAGTCAAGCTTCCCATTCCCTTTTGGCACAAAGTGTCTCCATCTTTGAATCTTACTGGTTAAAGGTCTGAGCAAAAAGGCCATACTGATGATTAGTCCATTGAGAGCCAGATTTGGATTAGCTATGTTGTTATAGACTGAAATAGCTGAGGTATCATGGTGCCTCAATAACTGAGAGTTGCCATTTCATAGCCAGATATTACCTGCTGGCACTTTGCCCAGGGTACTGCTAGAATGCCAAGGTACCTCACTGATACAGGAGAAAAAAATCATATTCATGGGCCAAGAATTCCTGCAGCACCAGACCATTACCAAAAGTACTATTTCCTTTCAAATCAGACCATGGGGAGAAAGGATTCTGGCAAGGATAGATGAGAAAATGCCTTTGTATAACACTCCTCTTACTTGTGCAAGTCATGTCTTCATGTTATGATGACACAGTTCTCTTCAATTACAAAGGACAAACCATCATCATGACCCAGAAATGTATATAGGCAAGAAATTTGCCTAACATCATCTAGTCTTACATACAGAACCAAAATGGCACTGTACCCTCTACCTAAACCTGATACCTTGTGCCCTGTATCCTGTAATGTTTTTCTGGCCAATTGTCAAATCCCTTTATCATCTCCCAAAGTTGCTACTGCTTCTGTCTCTACCAGCTAAATCCACTGTTAGTATTTCTTCCAGATGGGCTCTGGAGGCAGCCCTCTCCCCCATGTCACATATTTCTCTTTCCAATCTCTTATTTTGTCTTAGGTTAGATGAGTGTCTCGATCTGATCTTTTGGTGTCCCTGCCACTACAGAATTCTATTTGAGGCATTATTTTAAAGGAAATGTTGGGAAAACTTAGCTTTCTCCTTGCTACCATCTTGGCTCCTCCCCCCAAGAAGTCTCTATATAAGGGATATTCTGAATTATCTAATTAATTCTTCCTACTTTCTTGAAATTACTTTGTATTATTTTGTATATACTTTATTGTGCTGAATAAATAATGTATACTTCAGTATTAATAAATAACATTTATATAGAACTTTTTTTTTTGGTTTTTGCAAGGCAATGGGGTTAAGTGGCTTGCCCAAGGCCACATGGCTAGGTAATTATTAAGTGTCTGAGACCAGATTTGAACCCAGGTACTCCTGACTCCAGGGCCAGTGCTTTATCCACTGTGCCACCTAGCCACCCCACATATATAGAACTTTAATATTTATGACATTACATTTATTATCTCATTTGAACTTCATGACAACTGGGTGAGGTCATTTCTACAGATATTATCTTCATTTTTCAAATAAGGAAATTATTATACAAAAGGTCTATAACTTGTTCAGAGTCACATAGATAGATAGAAAGTACCTGTATCGATAAGGGTACAACCTCAACTTGACCATAACAGGAGAAAAAAAAATTCCTTCCACTGAAGCCCAGGTATTCCATCCAGGAGTCCTGTTATATTAAATTTTTATTTATTTAATTTTTCATTTATGGTATAAAACAAACATTTTTCTAACAGTATAATAAAAAATCATTGCATATAAAAACTGCACATCTATTATATACAACTTGCTATTCTATTCAATTATATAATAAAATCATTGTGTAAATTACTTTTTTTATTTTTCTCCTCTTTTTCTCTGCCGCTGCTCTAGAATTGACCAGCATTAGATAGATGATAGATAGATAGATAGATAGATATACATATACACATGTGGGTATATGTATATATGCATAAAATCATTCATCCCATACATCTATTTATCAGTCCTTTCTCTGGAAATAATGACTTTCTTCATATATCCTTTATCTTAATTTGGGCATTTATAATAGTCTGTGACTAAATGACTTTTTGCTCAAAGTTGTTCTTTTATTTTATTTTTTTTTATTTTTGCAAGGCAATGGGGTTAAATGACTTTCCCAAGGTCACACAGCCAGGCAATTATTAAGTGTCTGAGGCTGGATTTGAACTCAGGTACTCATGACTCCAGAGTCAATACCACCTGGCCACTTCCAAAGTTGTTCTTAAAACAATTTTGCTATTATTGTATGCAACATTCTCTTGGTTCTGCTCATTTCACTCTTTGCTATTTCATGCAAATCTTTCCATAGTTTCCTAAGATAATCAAGTTCATCATTTCTTATAGCACAATAGTATTCCATCACAATTATATACCACAACTTGTTCAGCTATTCTTCAACTGATGGGCATCCTTACAATTTCTGTTCTTTGCCAAGAGAAAGAGAACCGCTTTAACATTTTAAAACATGTTTTCCCATTTTCCTTATTCCCTATTCATGTTTGGAAATAGATCTAGTAGTGGTAATGCTGGGTCAAAAGGTATAGGCAGTTTAATAACTGTATAGGCATAGTTCCAAATTGCTCTCCAAAATACTTGGATCAGCCATAATTCTACCCACAATGAATCAGTGTCCCAATTTTTCAAAACCCTTCCAAAATTTTTCATTTCTCCCTTCAATAATTTTAGCCAATCTGTTAGGTATAAAATGGTGTCTCAAAGTTGTTTTGATTTTCATTCCTCTAATAAAAAATGACTTAGAACATTTTTTCACAAGACTATGAATTGTTTTGATTTCTTCATTGGAAAATAGCCCATTCAAATCCTTTGACTATTTATCAGTTGAGGAATGACTCATATCCTTAAGTATTTGACAAAAAAATTTATATATTTGAGATATGAGAACTTTATCTGAGAAAATGTCTCTAAAAACATTTTCTCAATTTTCTGATTTTAGTTACATTTGTTTTATTAGTAGGCATGATAATAGCCCGGGTCTCATTATTTATTTGATTTTTAATTTATGGGATAAAACAAACATTTTTCTTAATATAATAGAATAAAAAATTATTGCACATGAAAATGTAAATCTATTACATATTACATTCAAATACATAATAAAATATCATGTAAATTATTTTTTCTTTTGTTCCTTTTTTTCTCCGCCCCACAGAAGGATTTTGGAAAAAGTGGAACACTAATTCACTGTGGGTGGAGAGCAATCTGGAATTATGTCCAAAGAGTTATTACTTTATAATAATCCTTTAGAAAGGGAATTCCTTGTCACTAAGGCATGAGTTTCAGGCCTTCAGCCCTTGCTCTCTCTGCAGTGAATGCAGCAAATCTTGCTTCTGAATCACCCGCTGAGAGTCCTAGTCCTATCTGAACAGTAACTTAGTAACCACCCATTTTTATTGACAACAAAGAATATAATGGATGAAATCCTACTAGGGGTGCAATTAAGAATGAAAGCTACTCTGAGCCTTTCTTGTTCCTTCTATTATCCATTACTTCTTTTTTTAATTTACATTTTAATTTACTTCCATAGTTTTCCACAGTTGCTGTTGCTGATTATAATTCCCTCCATCCATTCCTCCCCACTATCATTTATTGTATTTTCTCCCTCCCTTCACTCTGTCCCTCTTCAAAAATGTGCTGTGGAGCAGCTAAGTGGCGCAGTGGACAGAGCACCAACCCTGGGGCCAGGAGGCGCCAAATCCACACCCCACCCCAGAGACCCAGAAACCACCCAGCCCTATGGTCCTGGACAGGCCACCTAATCCCACCAACTTGCAAAAAGCAAAAAAGAAAATGTGTTATATCTGACTATCCTCTCCCATGATCTACCCTCTCCTCTATCACCTACATTCCCCCTTCCTTATCCCCTTTCCTTTCCTTTTTCTTAAAGACCCTATTAAGTATGTATGTGTTGTTTCCTCTCTGAGCCATTTCTGATGAGAATGAAGCTCCCTCATTCCCCTCACCTTCTCCCCTTCCATACCAATGCAAAAGGTATGTCTTGACTCTTTTATATGAAATATCTTAGCCTATTCTACCTCTCCTTCCCCTTTCTCCCAGTACATTTCCTTTTCATCAATTGACTCCATTTTTACAATATATTATACCTTCAAATTCAGCTCTCTCCTGTGCCTTGTCTATATATGCTCCTTCTACCTGCTCTAATAAATGAGAAGGTTCATATGAGTTGTCAATATCATTTTCCCATGCAGGAATACATGCAGTTCATCATCATTAAATCTCTCATAATTTACCCTTCTCATCCACCCTCTCTATACTTAACCTGAGTCCTGTATTTGAAGATCAAACTTTCTGTTCAGCTGCGGCTGTTTCAACAGGAACATTTGAAATTCCCATTTCATTGAAAGTTCATCTAATCCTCTGGAAGAGGATTGAAAAGTGACTTAGCAGAAAAAGCTCCCAATCACTGATGCATGAGTTTCAACTCTGAGCCCTTGCTCTCTTTGATAAAAGGAAAAACTCTTTTCTTCAAAGGTGTAAATATCAAGAGTCCTATTTCCCAATCCTAATCGATAGCTCATGGGCCTAAAAATGAATCACGAACTTCAGTAATTCAGCCTATATTACCCTTTCTTTGGAGGTTAGACCACCAAAAAAGTTATTTCAGCCTTGGTCAATAGCTCATAAGCTACACTGGGAGATATTAGTGATCCAGACTCTTCCTGATATTCATCTAAGAAGTTTGATTAAATTTTAACTGGAATAGCCAACTCCAAGAGTCATTACAGCAGTGTACTGACATTCACTACTACTAGACTTCAGTGGTGGATCTAAAGTACCAAGGTACATGCTGTAAAATTTATAGGAAGAAATAAGGAAGGGAAAAAGAATACTGTCAGGGAATGAAGTCACTCAGAGAATTAAATATTACCAATGGGAAGAAAAAGCTGATCCCTACTCAGCAGCTGAAGGTGGGAGATAAGCATGCTTTTTGTAGTGATTGCTCCACTGACTAGAGATTTTGTCTCAGAAACTTGAAATCATATTAGTTACCATCTCCTGAAGACCCACTGACTAAATGTGTTTCCAGAGAGAGATGAGAAGAGCCAAGATTAGAGAAATTAAATGTTTTCTTGTATATCCTTCCTGAATTTGTACAAACTAAACCTAATTTTGTTCAGTGATTCACAAGTGCCTCTTTTCATCCTAATATCAAACCTGAACATGAACTAAAAGGGCAAGGGTGTTGAAGTCAAGTCTACAACCTTTGAGGTAGCCTTGGCAAGTTGAATTGAAAGATGGCCTTGTGACCCATATCATAGTTAAACTGGAGGAAAAGACTTGTAAATATCAAGAAAGAGTGCCATCTGATCAGATGGAACGACATTGCTTGCTTGCTTCCAGAGACTTCCTGAACTAAGTAGGATGAGTCCTTTCTTAAGGACCAGCAGCAGGTTCCTGCTCAGGCAAATAGATTAGTTCAGAGAGTACTGGACCAGGCTGCCTCAGGAGGGTAAATAAAGTACCAGGATCAGTCTTTTCCAGATATTATTTACTACTTCAGAAGCTGGATTGTCAATACAAACAAACAGAAAGAAAATTCAGCAACTAATGACAGAACTCTTGGTTTTAAAGGACCATTCAAGGAAAGTAGAGGAAAAATTTAATGGAGTTGGTGATTGAAACAATGAAGACATTTCTTCTGATGGGGTGGGATCTAAGGGGCTTCCTCTAGGAATCCATCTTACTATGATGTCTGACCCAAATATCCCCGAATCCTCCAGAGACACAGGCTAGGAGATTGCAGGAGAGCAGACTTGGGAAGAAACTTGAGACAGTTAAGTCCTAGGCTTATCCTATCATTACTCCCAAGAGGAGGGTTTTGGTGACTCCTTACTCTCAAGGAGGGATAGCCAGGTGAATAGAACCCTAGAATCAGGAAGACTCATTCTCAAGAGCAAATTTAGCTTCAAGCTCTTTACTAGCTGTGTGACCCTGGGCAAGTCACTTAACCCTGTTTGCCTCAATGAACAAGTAATAAATCTAGAAGCTATTTTGAAAGAACAAAATCGATAAGGAATAATCTAAGTAGCTAAGTGTTGGAGTGGAAAGTGTGCAAGTCCTAGAATCAGGAGAACCTGAATTCAAATTCATTCTCAGACACTTACTAGCTGAATAAGTCACTTAACAGTTTGCCTCAGTTTTGTCATCTGTAAAATGAGCTAGAGAAGGAAATGGCAAATCTTTTCAATATCTTTGCCAAGAAAACTCTAAATGGGAGTCACAAAGAGATGAACAAAACAAAATGATTCAACAGCAACTCTAGTATAATACCACAGGAATCTAGGTTTGGTGCTCCTATTAGGGGTACCTGGGTGGTATAGTGGATAGAGCACTAGACTTGGAGTCATGAAGACTCATTTTTATCACTTCAAATTCAGCCTTAGACATTTACTGGCTATATGACCCCTAGACAAGTCATTCTTCATCCCTCCTTGAGAGTAAGGAGTCACCAAAACCCTCCTCTTGGGAGTAATGATAGGATAAGCCTAGGACTTAACTGTCTCAAGTTTCTTCCCAAGTCTGCTCTCCTGCAATCTCCTAGCCTGTGTCTCTGGAGGATTCGGGGATATTTGGGTCAGACATCATAGTAAGATGGATTCCTAGAGGAAGCCCCTATAAAATGAGTTGGAGAAGGAAAAGTCAAATTATTCCTGTATCCCTGCTTGTCACAAAGAGTCTAAAACAACTGAACAACACTCTGAGGTATCATAGAGTGGCAACCCTCCTTGCTTTTTAGCTGAGATGGATGTAGGAGAAATGAATGTAGGAGAATGACTTCAAATAGAACTCCTGGGGAGTCCCTGGAACAATAGCTCTTGAAGGTGTGATTTAATGGAGTCACAGCTGAAATGCTCTCTGTTTTTAGACTTCCTCATGGTTCTCCAAGGACCAACTTTGTAGGGTTTTTTTTTTAATATTTGTTACAGCTCTGAAGCAGAGGGAGCATCCTTTCTATCCCTTTTCAAATGAATGCTAATAGTTATTCACACCTTGCCTTGTAAAGATGAAATCTCCTCACTCCTAGCTCAAAGTTGGAGATTTTCAAGGGGGGAGGGGAAAGTTCCTAAAGGAAATGAGTTTAATTGATTGGAATTATGCACTCCTCCAAAGTCTTCTATACCCATACCCAGCTAATCTCTGGATCAATTAGATCTTACCTTCTAGGGAGAGCTTCAAGTAAATTACTTCAGACCTTAGCTTAGGGATTTCCCCAACCACACAACAATAAAGGTATTGAAGTTGAGCACAGGGAAATGACTATGCTAAACTTGAAGGTCATGCAGGAAAATGGTCATGTTGGACTTGAAAGACATGCCCTTTGGGATAGGAAAGACTAATGTGTAGAACTCATGCACAGTGAGGGGACTGCCCATGTGGTATACATATTGGAGAATAACTGGAGCAAGGTGCTAAACCATCTGTGGAAATGTATCTAAGCAAAGTCTACTGGAGTGGAATTTATTCTTTTTTCTCTCTTTTCTTCTTTAAAGGATGGCCACTTTTTCTCTCTAAACTAGAACAATGTGCTCCCAGTCTATGCCACTCAGCTCCATGTGGCCAGAATCACTGAGTCTAAGCCCAATCGTGTCTTATGGCTGTTTTCCTTTCTCTCTTTCCCTAAGGCACTCTCACCTAGACCTTTTTTATTCAGCCTACTCTCAAGTAATTCATTGTCTCTACAGGAAAATGGTTAATCTGTGAATTTTGCAGGTTTCTGTAATAAAAAAAACTTTGAGTTTTTCCAACTCCAGGGCTAGTCAGTGAGTTTTTCACTTTCAGAAGAATTCTCATCTTTATGACTGGCACCACCAATTTCCCTGTCATCAGTATGAGCTGATCAATTAGTGAAATTTGAGCAAGATGTTTGGACAGTATTTGGAAAAATACTGCTGGTCATTACAAATAGTCATTCTGGAAATGGACAGAAGGAATGACAGAATTCACTTGCCACTGGGCTAGGTAGATAGAAGGAGATGATACTATCTATAGGAAGGAGCTTTGAAATGTGGGGGTGATAAGAAAGCAATTAGTGACTAGTTCATTAGAATGCTAGCAAAATTTTACAGGAAAATTTTACAGTAAAATTGAGAACCAGGATACTAGAGCTCCTTCAGCTCTACCCATACTTCAGTATCCTCCAAAACCCCTGCCCCATTTGATCATTTATGGGAAGCAAGAGAAGGCAGAAATTGGAGGGGAAGGGTCCTATGGACTCATACTTGTTCCAAGACTTTCTATCAATCAAAAAAGATCTATTAAGTTTCTACTATGTTCCAGTAACTGTGCTAAGTGCTAAGCAATACAAAAAGACACACTGAAGACATTCCCCCCTTCAAGGAGCTTACAATATAATGGGGAAATAACATGCAAATGAATATATGTATATATATATATATATATATATATATATATATATATCTGTATATAGGACAAAGGACTCCAGACACAGTCTGGAATAAGCTACTGACACTTGGTTTTCCATGATCTACAAAGTAAGTGCAGAGACTTATTGGAGGTTTTAGAAAGCCTACATTGCCTAATATGGATATTGTAATGACCCTAATTTATTGAGTAGTGCACAAGTCTATATCTTTTTGTTTTTAAGTTTTTTTGCAAGGCAAATGAGGTTAAGTGGTTTGCCCAAAGCCACACAGCTATTATTAAGTGTCTAATTGGATTTGAACTCAAATACTCCTGACTCCAGGGCCGTTTCTCTATCCACTGTGCCACCTAGCCATTCCTACAAGTCTGTATCTTTCAAGTGGGTCTCAGATCAGGTTCTAGTCCTGGAAGATGTTAAGACAGGCTATCTAGTAGTTTCTCTCCTTGGGCCCTTATGACTCTGTTTTTTTAATATTTGTCTGTAAAGATCAATCTGAATAGACCCTTTGTCAGGCACCAAAGAAAGAGCAGAACAAGATACTATTAGGTTTGTGGAGAAAAATCTCCAAAACAGCCACTCATTGCACTGCTTTTGAAAAGTAATGGCTTGCCTCATACTGTATGCTGGTTGCTACTGAACAGATAACATGAAGTCACAAATTACCCTTTTTTCCAGAGTTGCTTATTATAAGCTATGATACAAGATTGTCACTCTAGCAAAATAGGTAGAACTAGAAGACTTCCATTGCTAAATGGAAACAATACTTGACTGGAACCTTTCTGATTTAAGGGGGTGACTATGCCAGAGACTGTGGTCTCCAGTTTAAACTCTGGAACCCTGGCTGTTCACTGATCCAGTAGAGTCTCATCTATAGGATCCTGACTTCTGAGAATAGTTATTTTACCTGTTTTACCAATAGTTACATCTGTTATAAGATAGGCACACACAAATAGACTTCAGCAACCACTAATCTGTCATTTTATTACAGATAACTCTTCTGCAGGAAGAACTGTTGACTTTGCCAAAAGTATCCATGCAGAACTCCTAATGTTCCTGGAACTGTTCCTGCTCATTACTATCGAATAACAAGAAAAGAAATTTTTGGCTATATTGATACTATTCATCACCATCATTTTGCATAAGGAAAATCCACTGTGGACTATAAAGACCTTACCCATCACATGGGTGAGACTGTGAGACTCTGAGATTTAGTTTTTCTGAATGGGAAAAGAAAGTCTTAGGATTTTTGGTCTCATTCTATACCTTTTTTATCTTGTTTTATTTGCTTTTTGCTCACCTTCCCTTTCTTAGGCCTCCTTTGGTATTACCTACAAAAGAAGGATTGTTCAGTCATCAGCCTTGATACCAAGGGTGGTATGTGCTAATGCTTCTTTGCATGATGATTAAAAAAGTTTGAGATGCATAGTTTCTGGGTAATTTGATCATTTATTAATAAGACAGGCAGATTAGTATAACCATTGTCTAGTCAAAAACAATCATGGCAGTGGGCACAAAGTTTATATACCCTTTGAAAAGTAGTTGCTAAATGAGGGGATGAATGTGACATCAAGTCACCCTTGTACAAAGAAGCTATCTTTAAACTCAGACCATCCTGAATCTTGGTCTATCTAGACAAAAAGATATGTCTCCACCCAAGCTTGAGTCCTCTTTTGTTCTTGAAGACCTTGAAGACATCAGAGAAGTGATACCATGACATTCAAGTGAATTGGATTTAAGTGAAGGGGAAGGGGGTTGTGCAAAGTCACTAGTCTCACTTTCTACTTGGGAGCCATTTGGGTCCAGTGGTCATATATGGATCAGGATGACTGAAGATGAACCTGAATGCAATGAGCATGCTTGGCCTTTTTTAAGCTAAGTTCTTTCCCAGATCTCAGTTTGACTGATTAAGACTAGGTAAGTGGGAGATAGGCAAAAAAAAGCCAAGAATGATCACTTTTACTAGTAAAAATAAAAACTGAGAAGGCAAGACTCTCAGGGTTTCTCAGTGATTAAGGTAGGTAAAAGAGAAATGAAGCAAAGATTATCCTCTTTTACATAGTTTAAAAAAAAATCAGTCTTGGAAGAGAAGATCCTCAGGATTTCTGGCCAAAAGAGAAATAATTTCTATTTATGTTCATCCTAAGTCAATCAAGGCCCAAGTGGTCTTGATCTGAGACCTATTATTGTCCAATTAAGGAGTGATTTGGGCTCTATAAACCCCAAGGTATCTTTTTTTAAAAAATAAATTGTGAGGGCAGCTAGGTGGCTCAGTGGATAGAGCTGTGGCCCTGAAGTCAGGAGTACCTGAATTCAAATCCAACCTCAGACACTTAATAATTACCTATCTGTGTGGCCTTGGGCAAGCCACTTAATCCCACTTGCCTTGCACAAACCTAAAAAAAATAAATAGTGTATTTATTTATTTTTCTAACTAGGTGCAAAGATAGTTCTCAACAATCATTTTTGAAGGTTTTGAGTTTCATTTTTTTTCTTTCTCCTCCTTCCCTCCCTCCTTTTCTTCTCTCCTCCCCCGACAGAGCAGTCAAGGGGATAAACATATATCCATATTAATTATGCTGTGAAAAAAAGAAACAAATCAAAAAGGGGAAAATTAGAGGAAAAAATAATACATAGAACAACTTTTAAAAATTGAAAATAGTGGGTTTAGGTCTCATTCAAACTCCATAGTTCCTCCTCTGAATGTTGATGGTATTTTTCCATCACAAATCCTTTAGAATTGTATTTGATTATTGTACTGCTAAAGGTGAGCAAGTCCATCATAGTTGATCATCACACAATGTTGCTGTTAATGTGTACAATGTTCTTCTGGTTCTGCTCACTTTATGCAGCACTAGTTCATGCAAATCTTTCCTGGATTTCCTGATGATTTCTTACAGAACAATAGTACCTCATCACATTCATATATCACAATTGCTCAATTGATGGGCATCCCATCATTTTTCAATTCTTTGCCACTATGAACAAAAGCTGTTATATTATTGTACATGCAAGTTTTTTACCCTTTCTTGTGATCTCTTTAGGATACAGACCTTGTAGTGGTATTGTTGGATCAAAAGGTTTGCACAATTTTATTGCCCTTTGGGCATAGTTTCAAATTGTTCTTCAGAAAGGTTCAGTTCACAACTCCACTAACAATGTTTTAGCATTCCAGTTTTTCCCACAATGCTTCCAATATTGATCATTTTCCTTTTTTTTGTCATATTGGTCTACCCGAGATATGTGAGAGTGTGAGGTAGTACCTCAAAGTTGTTTTAATTTATATTTCTTGAATTAATAATGATTCAGAATAATTTTAAATCATTGTAGATAGCTTTAACTTCTTCATCTGAGAACTGCCTATTCTTATCTTTTGACTATTTATTGGTTGAACCCCAAGATATCTTAATGAATTTTGTAAGGTGAATGGAGAAACATTTTATATATGTATGTATGTATCTATCTATAGATAGATAGATATAGATATAGATATACACTTGCAAGGACTGTTTAAAATTATACTTTGTTAAAATGCAAATAGTGCTAAAATGTAATCAAATAATATGTGGTTGTGCTTACTAACTTCAACCCCAGAGTTAAAATGAAGTGCATTTCCTTCTTTGTTTGAAGAGGTAAGAGACTATGGATGCAGAATGCTGCATTTTTTTCTGCACTTGATACGTTGGTAGGATTTGCTTAAATGTTTGACTCTGTGCAACATGTGTAAGCTCTGGGCTCACTTTACTAACTCACATTCACATTGGTGAATTAGTTCTTCAGAGCTCAGTGAAATCTCTCTAGGGGAGAAGGTAACTTAAAGGGTTGGGGATAATTCTTCTAATTCTATAACTCATCAATCTCCATCCAGTGTATTCCCCCTAATAGCAATTAGACACTTATCTAAATGTCATCTAAGCAGTTATTAGTGCTTCACTATCAATTGACCCATTAATAAAAACATTGCACTGAACCAGGTAATTTTCTTCTCTAAGTAGCAATTCCTAGGGTTCAAACTTAAAGTGGTATAGAACAAAGCATTCCTCCCACCCACTTTTGGATGCATTGTAGATGAGTTATTTCCTTTCATAAAGGACATGGTTTGGCTTCCTAGGTGATCCACTTCTGGGTTGGATTATACTTAGGGTTGGCTCCTCACTGAGCTTAGCTGCTAAATCTATAGGTATAAGGAATCAGATAACTGGACCTCTACTAAATGTTCTGAATTCTAAGAGATCACAAGGTCATAACATAGTGCATTACTCCTCCAAGATACTTTTTACAGAAGATCAGAAAAAAAATACAGAGACAAGATAGAAGTTCCATGCATTCATGGTCACATGGAAGCCCAGATATAGGGAAAAAAAAGATTCTGGTACTAGTACCACTTTCCTCTCTCCCTACTGAAGGTTTACCACAAGGATAGAGAGAAATTTCAAAAATTTCCATTGGGTCATTTTGTAGACAGTCTGTTCTTCCTTAGAAACCAAATAATAAACAAATAGGCTATTGTTGCTGTAAATGCTACAGTTTCTGTTTTTTGAGGAGTCTCAAAAGAATTTGAGGATTCAAACCTTCTCCAAGTCAAGAAGCAAAATTTTTTTGTGATGCTATTTAGCAAGCTAGGCTCCTTAAGGGAACTAGCAATCAGGAGTAAACATAAGCAGTGATTTTTAAGGGGGAAATCACAGAACATGGTGCGCCAATTATGCTCATTTTATGGTTTTTAGATTTGCAACATCATTAAGTCAATTTGTAAGTCATGGTCCTTCAGTTTTATTGCTAGTCAGCATTCTGTAGGCATTAATACAAGATAGCTCTTCAATATAAGAAAACTGTTATTACAAGGTACAAGATAATTCTATGTCATTCCCTGCAAAAATCATTTGGGGATTATAGGATAGATGTCTCATCTTCCAGACTTGCTTCTTGCTGCAAGGGGGGCATAGAGCTGTCCCTGCCTTTTGGATCCCTTTGAGGGGATATTGCTGTGCGTTGGTTGAGAAAGTGTCCAAGGGATTATCCCAATTGGGTAAAGGATGATCTCTAGCTTGGTTCACCAATTAGAGAAAGTTAAATAGATGGGGCCAAAAATGAGCAAGAGAGATATATAATTAGAAGTGGAGTGAGTATAGGGAACAATAAGGAAAGAATCCAAGTGTCACATCCAGGGGAGATTCTTGAAGAGATGAGGTTCCCATGGACCCCCCACATCTATGCAGTCTCTTTCATGATGTACTCAATTCAAATTTTGACCTCTTGGGAGTTGTTGATATGCATATAGCAAGAGGTGTAGGCAAGGTTACAAACACCACTCCTGAAGATCAAAAGATAGTTCGAGGCTATTCTACTATCTAAGACTATTACTAGAGATTCATGAAGGATGAGGAGAAGGTGAGCACTTTCATTAGCTCTCTGAATGAGGGTTTTGTAAAGTTAGAAAGAAGTTCATGATTCTATAGTCTATATCAGGGAATAAGGAATTCTGCTTGCTTCTTAAGATACTAGAAGGCACACTCCCAAAAACCTCACTTCTATCTCCTTGGGGGGGGGGGGTCAGAAGTAGCATCTTAAATGGAAAGAGGGGCCATCAGGTGATCACAGATAGAGATACCAAAATATTTAAAGGGAGATAGACACTGGGGAGCAAGAATGACAGACCCCAGGAGTTTCCAGTTGGAAGCATTGCTTTTAAAGGTCTCTTCCTCCCCAATATTAGTATGGAAAGACATTTCACAGAAAAAAAGATATAGCTTTTGGGGGCATGGATGGTTCTGGAAGCCCACTTGAGATGTAATAAAGCCTCAATTCCACAAGGGTCAGAGAAATTGCATGGAAGAATCCTCAAGTGAATATCAAGTCTTAGGAGGTCAAGGAGGTGATTTTTAGAGGGTACTGCAAAATAATTGCATTGGAGGGGACTAGTACAATTCTTAAGGGGGTCTTGTATGGGGTAGTTGACAAAGCAACCACAGAATTTTTCAAAGGAGCAATGGGACTTTGGTCTTTTGGTGCAGATATTGCAGATCATCAAAGTAGTCACATTTGGCATCTTCACAAAGTAGGGTTATGTTACCAGGGGTGAAAGCTATCCATTGAAGATCTGAACAAGACCCTTGGTTACTTAGAACTTAGCCTGCTTGGTGGCTCTTGAGGTGATAGAAAAGGGAGAGGTGATGTGGAAGAGTTTGAAATGTCCCTTAAGGGAGTAGGTAGAATGAATGGTGTGGCCTGAAGGGTAAAGTTGATCACAGAACCAAATGGAGGACCAACAAAAATTGTATCTGGGCATTTATGGGGACTATTCTGAGAATGTGAATGGCAAGCTGAGCAATACTGAACACCCTGTATTCCACAGAATTCTCCAATTTGACCAATGAATTATTCTTCAACTGATGGGTGGCAAGTGAACTTACAAGGACTAGAAGGGAAAGTATCATAAATTGGGTCCTCATTATGGAAGTATTTTTGTTAGAAGGAACAGAGAAAATGATTCCAGGAAGGGGAAAAGATGCATTTAGTTTGGAGGAAGCAGAAAGTGACCACTAGGAGAGGGAAGATAAGAAAAAGGCCATACGGTCACTCACCCTTTTCCATCTTTTGAGTCCCCAGAGTGTTCAGAGAGTCTTACAGAACAAGTTTCAGGATGTTCATGGATTCTGGGGATTCTGAGAGTAAACAAGAAAAGATGCAGTTTTCACAGCATGAAGAAATGATGATGGCCACATCACCCCAGTTGAGATCAAATTGAAGAGCTATTGCCCTTAGTAAACTTAATAGGGTTTTCAAAATAATGGCCAAGGTTTTCCTTGACCTGTGAAAGATCAGATATTGAGGAAACGTGAACTCTAATTGTTCAGGGTCTGGCACTCTCCTTAAGAAGCAGAGCTGAGATGACATGGTTGAATCTGAGGCAGGTAAGAGAGTTGGGAAGAAGGAAGGAAGAGGGTCCACAGTAATGGATCAATGATTATGATTTGTTCAAAGATCCTTCAACAAGGTTCATTGTGAATAAACATTTCTCTAAACCACACATGGTAACTTTTTTTTTACATTCTCTCTACAAACATAGAGCATCTTCATAATCTAATTTCCCTGCTTCCATTCCTGGTATTATATTGAGTAAATTTAACTGCAGATAAGTATTTTTAAGAGATTTAAAATTTTTTAATGATTGACAGTTGTTCTAATG
This sequence comes from Macrotis lagotis, assembly GCF_037893015.1. NCBI lineage: Eukaryota > Metazoa > Chordata > Mammalia > Peramelemorphia > Peramelidae > Macrotis > Macrotis lagotis. Next base: position 389,897,078 of record NC_133658.1, on the reverse strand, counting down.
TTAGAAAGTTTATGTTAAGTGGGTTAGCATAGGAACTTGGCACTCCAGAATTTTAAAATAAGCTGCTCTACACCAATTCTCTCCCCACCCCAGCTTTATGAAAATTGAATGAAAATACTATTCTTAGGGTCCTTTTTTGCACAAATCCTTAGGTATTTGGGTTCCATTTATCCATATACCTGATCCTGAGAAAATATATCAATAAAATCAGGCAACCTCAGGATGTTATTCTTCAAGTTTTAGGCAGGACTGTGTAGAGCTCAAAATGGTCAGCCTTTGACATCTCTCTGTATGAGGGTATCTTGAATAAATCTAGAAACTAAACTTCTGTTCAGCCTCTGAACTTTAAATATTCTTCTAAAAACAAACCAAAAAAACCCATTTTTCTTATGCATTCTACAGAGTAAATGTAATGGTGATAAACAGTTTCAGAATATTTCAAGAGAAGTTGTATAGTGGGAATAGGCCAAAAGGAACTGATACTCTCCCCACCTAACCTTCTTTGTAACCCCTTTCCCCCCGTCAATACCCAATAACTTTATGCTAAAGAGATTCCATAGAGGAACTGTTTCTACATGAGTGCTGAAGAGGAAAGGGCCCAGACCTAGAGGATGTAACAGACCAGGTATGACAGAGACACTGGTTTGCAGGTAGCTATGTTAAAAGGCCTGCTCTGAAAGTTGCTGCATCCTTGCATCACTCTGTAGACAAATAGCATTGGCATAAATAGTACATGGCTGAACTTCTAGTGGAGTCATAAAAGAGAAAAAGGACATGTGGGATCATGGAGAGAGTTTTTACCAGTTGAAGATAACTTACTAAGTGGTACAGTGAATAGAGTACTGGGCAGTCTCAGAGTTGGGCAGACTTGCCTTCCTGAATTCAAATCTGGCCCCAGACACTTATTAGTGTTATAATCCTAGGAAAGTCATTTAACCCTACTTGCTTCAGTTTTCTCATTTGTAAAATGAGTTGGAGAAGGAAATGGCAAACCACTCCAGTATCTTTGCCAATAAAACCCCAAAATGCCACTACAGAGAATTGAAAAATGACTTAACAGGGGCAGCTAGGTGGCACAGAGGATAAAGCAGCAGCCCTGGAGTCAGGAGGACCTGAGCCAAATCCAGCCTCAGACAATAATTACCTAGCTATGTGACCTTGGGCCAGTCACTTAATCCCATTGCCTTGGGGAAAAAAAAGAAAGAAAATGACTAAAAACTCCTTGGTTTTTTCACAGGTAAAGCAAAAATTCATCTGTAATGTGAAAGGTTTAAATTAGATGACAAAGGACACTTTCAGATCTAAAATGTCATTATTTTATGAGAAATGTAAAGAAATATCCTCAAAGAAGGATGTTAGTGTGGCAAGTAACAATTCTGAGAGACAAAGTTCTAGGTAATAAAATCTATTTACTAATTAGGCTAGTCAAAATAAATTGATTCACAGCTTCTCTTGGTAACCAAACACTAAGATGCAGGACCTTGGATCAGTTTCAATTCCCAGTCTTCCTGACAGTACATCTTTGCCCCACCCCCAACTCCACATCAGAACAAGGCAACCCTGGTTTTATTTCTCTTGTGACCATCACCCAGCTGTTTGGTCTCTTTTTACAGAAAAACACAAAAGTCAGAATCCCATGGGGGGGGGGGTGGAGAGGGGTGGAGGCCAAAATAATTTCAGATGCTCTGGGGGCTAGGAGTGCATTACCTTCCTTAGCTAGAATGGAAGAGATCTCTTTTAAACTAGACTAAGAGGTTGGAGCAGATTTAAACTGAAAAGGGAATATTAAAGATTAAGAATAAAAATCAAATGATATAATATTAAATTTATTTTAATTTTATAAATTAAATTAATGAGGGAATAGCTGCTGAACAAAAGAAGAGCTGTAGATTACATTGATCCTAGTATAACAAAGGATATATAATCTGGTTGTTAATGTTAAAATTAGAGACACAGCAATGCAATCAAGTTCAAACCAAGAAACAGTTAATGGGGAAATTTAACTTCATACAAAATACAAAATATTTAAGTTGTTAAATTGTGAGCCAAATTGAAATTACTAAATAAATGTTACCAATGGAATCATTTTGTACAGACAGCTGTGTCTGGTTTCAACTTCTGCAAACAAGATCATCTAACAGTATAAACTCATCATTTCTAATCTCATCATCCTGCTATTAACCCAAGACTTGGATACCACCTCACTCAGCATCTTTTCCCCTCATGTTAAAGTACTGGAAGATGGAGCATTAAATTCCTCCTAAAGCCTTCTTAGCTGTGTGATGTTGGGGGAAAAAGTTGCTTAAACTTTGCCTCAGTTCCCCCATCTGTAAAATGGAGAATAATTTTACCTGCCTCCCAAGTTTGCTGTGAGGATACAATGAGATATTTGTGAAGGGCTGCCTAACTATTATAATTTAAAATTCATGTAAATGGTAAAATTAGAACTGCATTAAGTTAGTAGTTTCAGCAATTCACCACTAGGCATTCAGTGAGATAAAATACAGAGTTCACATTAGCACATAACACCAAAAAGAAAACAGAATGTAATTTTTCCATGAAGGTAAGTAGATATGGTTAAATATACAGTTTAACTGAACTTTATTGTCTGGAACATGGGGCAAAATTACATATGATTAGATATCACCTGCTGAAACCCTCCAGGGTTCAACTCAGGTTCCAGTTCATATATTCCTTTTTATCCCCAGTTTAAATTTTCTTTACTTTTGATTTTAACTTGTCTTCTGTATAGATTTTGTATTTTATATTACTTTAATTATGTAGAGAATGAAATTTTTAGATCTTCATGAATAAAGCTAGACAAAAACAATAAAAAAATTTCCATCTCCCAAATAGGAGATTTGGTAACCTAAATCCCATATGAATATGATCACAGTTATAGCATAAAAATTTATACCTGTTAACTATATAGAAGGACCATCAAATTCTTATCAGTATCTTTTAGATGCTCATTGGTGATTCAATAAATCCCCTTTGGAATTACAGAATCATATAGCTTAAGTATGAAATATTTCTGAAACCTATAGAACTTTAGAATCAGATATTACTTTTGAGATCATTTAATCTAACTAATGATCACACTGTGGAAAGTGTACTACACTGTGGAACTACAAAGACTATACTGTGGGACTGGATTCAGTCATTTCTCAGGAGATGAATAAAGGATATGAAAAGGCAGTTTTCAGAAGAAGAAATCAAAATTATCTATCGTTATATTAAAAAATAGTCTAAATCACCATTATAGAGAAATACAAATTAAAACAACTCTGAGATAGTACTTCACACTAATCAGATTAGCTTCCATGACAAAAAAAATCCTAGAGGATGTGGAAAAATAGTAACACTTAAAGCACTGTTTGTTAATATGTTCTAGACATTTTGGAAGTATGCCCAAAGGGCTATAAAAACTGTACCTACCCTTTGACCAAGCAATACCATTACTATGTATATATCCCAAAGAGATCAAAGAAAAAGGAAAAGGCCCTACTTGTATAAAAATATTTATAGCAACTCTTTTTGTATTGGCAAAGATTTGTAAATTGAGAAGATGCCCAATGATTAGGAAATAGCTGGACAAGGTATGGCATATAATTGTGATGGAATACTCTTGTGTCATAAGAAATAACAAAGGAGATAGTTTCAGAATAAACTGAAAAGATATATGACCTAGTACAAACTAAAATGAGTGAAACCAGAACATTATACACAGTAACAGCACTATTGTAATTATGATCAACTGTGAAAGTCAGCTACTCTAATCAATACAATGATCCAAGATAATTCCAAAGGACTCATGATAAAAAATATCCCTCTCCAGAGAGAAAGAACTAATGAACTCTGGGGCCACATTGAACATACATTCTCTCATTTTAATTTCTTGCTTTTTATTTTTTGCAACATGGCTTATTAACAGTGGTGGGATTCAAATAAATTAACAACTGATTTTCTACCCTAATGACCATACTGAAAGGTAGCTTAATATTTCAAGCATTTAATACTCAACAATAAAAGAGGTACATAAAACTAGATTATAGCATATTACATCACAGTAAGCAAATGAATCCCTATGGAGCAAAAGCAGTCACATGATCACTGTTGGAACATATACAGAATCAAAGCTCATTCTATCTTTCTTTTTTTCTTCTACTTCCATGGCTTCTGAAATGGGCAATAAGATAACCCTGGAAATCTGTATTTCTATCGATTCATTGTGTCCCAATTTCCTATTGACTTCACCATTCAGGGAATACCAGTGCACTCATAATATCTCAAGGGAATTTTGGGCATAACACAAAGCAAAAACAAATGACAGCCTGTCACCCCCCCCCAAGTTGTTTGACACTTTTTCTTTTTATGTTATATGTTTACTTATTGAATTAACAAAAATGAGGGAATTACAATGTAGTACTTCATCAAAGGTATAATAAATCTTAAGAAATGAATACAGGACAGAACCAAGATGGTGATGTGAAGGCAGGAATTTCCAGAAAGTCATTTCCCCCCAAACTCCAAAAGCTGTCAAATTATGACTCTAGCCAAAATTTAAAGAGGTAGAACCCACAGAAAGATTGAGTTATATGATTTCCCAGTCCAAGACAACTTAGGAGTTCCATGGGAAAGGTCTACTTCACTGGGATGGGGGGGCTGGAAAAAGCTGCTGGGAGCACATCCACAGCCACTGTTGCAGCACAGCAGGTCAAGTGCTTAGCTCCCTGGGGGAGCCTGGATCTATGGCAGAGGGGGTGGTTTCCAGACCTCCTGGCCCAGGTTTCACTGGGAACAGCTTGAAGGAATGGTGAGAGAACTCTGCTAGCACCAAAATGAGTGGCCTCAAAGTAGTCCGGCAGTGAGAACCTGAAGCAGGAATCAGAGAAGCCAGCCTGTACCTCCAGAGCACAGTCCACAGATGATAAGGGGGTCAGGGGAGAATGCAGAGGTCTTTCTGCTCTCCCTGGGGCAAGACTAAGCTGTTTGCCCATACTCAGATGCAGGTTGCAGTTTGGGCTCCCACATCACTATAGCCGAGCAGGGATCCTCATCAAAGCTCCAGGGCAGAGGGGAGTGCCTGTGGTCATCTACATACTAAAGCACAGGCAAGAGAGCAATCAAAGCCTCTCATAACACCTTGGAGGGATTAAGGTCCCTGTGGGTTGACACAAAAACCCCCAAAGCTTTGGAAGTGTGATGGATCAGTCATAGACTGAGGAAATGAGCAAACAAGAAAAAGAAGAATCTGTCCCTAGAAAATTACTTTGGTCCCATGGAAGATTCAGAAGATGACAAAATCAAAGCTTCTGTACCCCAAAACCTCCAAGAGAAATAGAAAATGGGCTCAGGCTATGGATGAGCTCAAAAAAAAAAGACTTTGAAAAGCAATTAAGAGAGATAGAGGAAAAATTAGGAGGAGAAATGAAAGCAATGCAGATAAATCATGAAAACCAAATCAGCACCTTGGTGAAAGAAATGCAAAAAATGCTGAAGAAAATAATATATTAAAAACCAGTTTAGGCCAAATGAAAAAAAGGACCACAAAAGGCAAATGAGAAGAATGCTTTAAAAAGCAGAATTGGCCAGCCGGAAAAGGAGATAAAAAAGCTCTCTGAAGAAAATAACTCCTTCAAATGCAGAATGGAACTTTGCAAAAAATCAGGAGGAAATAAAACTCTTCCAAAAAAAAGCCAAAAATTAGAAGAAAATGTGAAATATCTCACTGGAAAAAAAAAACCAACTTCGAAAACAGATCCAAGAGAGAGAACTTAAAAATTACTGGGCTACCTGAAAGTCACAACTAGGAAAAGAGCCTAGACTTCATTTTTCAAGAAATAATACATCAAAATTGCTCTGAGATCCTAGAAGCAGAGGGTAAAATAGAGATTGAGGAAATTCCCCAATTACCTCCTGAAAGATATCTCAAAAGAAAAACTCCCAGGAATGTTATAGTCAAATTCCAAAACTCCCCAGTCAAAGAGAAATTATTAAAAGCTGCCAGAAACAAACAATTCAACTACTGTGGCTCTATAGTCAGGATTACAGAGGATCTGGCAACATCTATATTGAGGGCTCATAGGACTTGGAATATGATATTCCAGAAGGCAAAAAATCTTGGTTTACAACTGAGAATCAACTACCCAGCAAAATTGAACATCCTCTTTCAAGGGAAAAGATGGACTTTCAAAGAAACAGGGGACTATCAAACTTTCCTATTGAAAAAACCAGAGCTGAACAGAAAGTTTGATCTCCAAGTACAGAACTCAGGTGAACCATAGAGGGGGTGGACAAGAAGGACTAACTATGAGGAACTTAATGATGTTGAACTGTTTGTATTCCTGCATGGGAAGAAGATACTGATAACTCATATGAACTTTCTCATTTATAAGAGCAGTTAGAAGAAGCAAATATAGACAAGGCACAGGGAGGAGCTGAATATAAGGAGGTCAGGTAATATAAGGAGGAGTCAATAGGTGATGAAAGTACTGGGAAGAGGAGAAAGGAGAGGAAGAAGGGGCTAAGATATTTCACTTAAGAGTCAAGAAAAAGCTTTTTCAATGTAGTGGAATGGGGGAAGGCAAGGGGGTATGAATGAGCTTTTATTCTTATCAGAAATGACTCAGAGAGGAAATGACATATACACTTATAGAAATCTATCTTATCCTAGAGAAAAATGAGAAGAAAGGGATGTGGTAAGGGGGAATGGGGGGGGGGAAGGGGGAAGTAGGTGTTAGAAGAGAGGGAAGATTGTGGGAGAGGGTACTCAGATACAACATACTTCTGAACAGGGATAGGGTGAAAGGAAAGAAAGAATAGAATAAATAAGAGTGAGAAGGAACAGAGTAGAGGGAAATATAGCTAATAATAGCAACTGTGGAAAAATTATCAAAGCAATTTCTCTGGTTGACTCATGATAAAGAAGGCAATTCATGCCAGAGACAGAGCCATTGGAATCTGAACACAGACTGAAGTAACTATTTTTTCTCTCTCTCACTATTCTTGAGGTTTCTCATCTTTTGGGGGGGAGAGGAGGGGTTATGTTTACTCTCACAACAAGACTATTGTAATAAAATAAAATAAATAAACCAAAAAAATTAGAAAAAAAGAAAGAATAAATAAATATTACAAGCACACTTCTGTCAATTTTTTTTTTCACCTATGAATGGAATGAACATTACTGTGGGCATCTAGAAAGTGTTATTGCACAAATGAACATTAAAAAAAGAGTAAGGAATGTAAATTTGTGATTTTTATATTGGACAGCTGCCAGGAGCTAACCTTAGACAGAATCCTGATTACAAGTGCCATTTTAACAATTGCTTAGCTGAACTCAACATAAAATTAGGTATCAGTTCTGCCCACCACTGCTCATTAGCCATGGAATATATTAAACAGGAAACAAGTTTTGCATGACTTCATTTGCATGACATTGTATTACATGCCTGCTCAATAGGTGGGGAAGAAGGAGGGGAGAGAGATAAAGAATTGGAACTCAAAATTAAAAACAGAAGAAGAAAAGAAAAATTGAATTCAAAGCCAAGTTCATTTTCTAGTTGTGGGACTTTGATTTGATCACTTAACCTTTCTGTAAAGTGAATGATTGGATTAGAATTGAGGTCTCAGTTTCCGGTTCCAATGATGAGTAAAACTCCAGAATACCTCCAGGATCATATATAAATATAGATGGGAAATGTTTAACAAAATAAATTAAAAATATAGTACAATTTGGTCAGTAGTGTTAATTTGTGCTTTTCTAAGTTCAGCCATTTCTATTTGAGTTGTACACCACAGACTAGATGGTCTTTGGGGACCCTTCCAATTCTAAGTTTATGAATCCTGATTTTATGTATGAGATGAGGTAAAGCCAGAGAGTAACCTTTGATCCAGGTAAAGGTTAGCAAGTTTGTGGAAAAGCTAGGATCAGAAACCAGACATCTTGACTTTCTATGCAATGTTCTTTGTGCTAATACCACTAATATAACAATTATAGTTCAACTTTTATAGCATTTAAAAATTTTACAAAATACTTTATATAATATTGTATATATAACTATATTTATAAATATAGATTCTTATTTATATAAAACATGAATTTATAAATATAAGCATATTTATAGAAAATTTATATAGCATAATATATATTATAAATAATTCAATGCTTATTATAAACATATGAAAGCATTTGTTTTATATATATGTATAATGTATGTAATATATAAATGTGATATATTTCAACAGAAATTTATTAATTTATATATAATTATAATACATTTATATGTTAAATTTCCTTCTATTTATATTTCTTAAATTTTAAATTTTCTTTATTTAAAACATTTATGTTTCTCTTTATATACTAAAACATGCATTCATGTAATATATTTTACATATAAATTTGATGTATATAAGCATATTTATTATAGAATATAAATGTTATTTATATTTTTAAATATTTCCATATAATATATATTGATGTGGATATGGATGTATATGAATAATTTCATTTGGTCTTCACAACAAGTGGTTGTTATTTTTATATCTATATGATGGGTGGAAAAATTTAGGATGATAAAATTAAGTGTACAGCATCTAAAGTATCTGAGATTGGATTTGAATTCAGATCTTCCTGGTTCCAATAAAATTCAGTGCTCTAACCATTGTATCACATAGCTACCCATACAGAAATTCTTTGTGAAAATTTGAAATGTAGCCTGTAAAACAACTGCAGCCTACATTATAGACAACAAACTACTGATCAAAGACATGTCTCACCATGTAGCAAGTGTTTAGATAGTTTTTTAACAGCAGTTATTACCACTGAAGCATAGTATATATACCATTCCATTATCCATTTTATCGGTCATTCTGTGGATGATGAAATCTAGCTGCTTTCTGTTGCCTCTTTTATTACCTAGCTCCATAATAGACTAGTCTTATGGAAGAAGGATACCTGTAGAGAGTGATATCCTAAATACTCCTGTAGGTTTTTATGTGAGACATATAACCACTCAAAAAAGAAATAAATCTGGGGGCAGCTAGATGCCACAATGCATGGAACACTGACCCTGAAGTCAGGTGGATCTGAGTCCAAATTTAGCCTCCAACACTTGACACAAGTCACTTAATCCCAATTACCTCATACTCCACCTCCCTATCCACCCCCATCCCAAAAAAGAAATAGACCTGACATTCCATAGGAATTTAATTGAATTTGATAAACATTTATTGAATACCTATTTTGTGTTAGGTGCTTCATGCTTTCACAACTGACCCATCAAATAAAGTAAGAACACCTGTTATCCAGAATATGACATAGAGTTTGGTGGGAGCTTCATTAAGTTCATTATTACCTCAATCTTTGATAGGCACTGTAAATCTTATCAATAATTAATAATATTGACAAATAATAGCTAGTATTTATAAATATCTCTTTAAGGTTTCACCTATGCTATTTTATGGTTAATGAGATTGTATTTTCAAAAATCCCAAAATATTCTCAGAAACAGAAACTTATCTTTTTTTTAATATCAATTCTTCTACTATAACTCTACCTTCTAGAATCCTGAGTTTCCTTCTTTCCTTTCTGCATAAGGTCTTTCCTGTTTCTCCCATCTACTTTTATTTTCCCCTCTGGAGTCATAATGTATCTGATTTATATATGTATACATATTATTTCCTCTGTTTGAATGTAAGATTTCTGAGGGCAGAAAGAATTTAGCTTTTGGTTTTGTATTTCCAGTACTTTTCAGTGTCTGACATGTAGTAAGTACATAATAAAGCTTTGTTGATTCATTGCTTCTAATCCAGGAGGCCTATGGGATAGGTCTACAATCCATGTTTTTCCTTCCTGCCAGATAACTAATGCTGACCTCAGAGTTGGTTAGGACTGATACCCAGCTCTAGCTGGTGAATTCAAATTAGTACTTGTCAGAATGTTAATGAATTATTGTCTGTTGATATTGAAATCAGTCTTTAAACACATAGTCTCAGAACTTCTCAGTATCAGTCATATTTAAAGACAAAAACTCCAGTTTGTTGTTGGGATAATGAATCTCTCTTTTAATAACATTTAATAATGTTTCTATTTGCTATAGATTTCTGGTACTCAGTAGTTTACCTAGTATCTCATAATGTAAAACTATTCCTAAGCTCTCTAAGCTGTTGTAATATAAAAGTGTTGCTTAATTTGACAAAAACTCACACTAGGGCACATACAAGGCCATTAACCAAATCCTTAAAAGGTTCATATCCTCATAAGCTCATAGATTTAAAGTTGAAAGGAACCTTGAAGATCTACTAGACTAATCCCCATATTTTTCAGATAAGGAAATTGAGGACCCAGTGATATTATGAAACATTCCCAAGGTCATGTAGATAATATCAGAAGCAAGACTTGAATCCTGGTCCTCTAAAAATGAGAATTCTTTTTTTACTGCATTGCATCCCAAAGATATTTAAATGGTGCTAGAGACTTTAGGCAAAATAGCTCCTCTCTCCTACCTCTGGATCTTCTCAATAAGATTGTTGAAATCTGTCACTGTTTGTGTAATGCTCCTCTCTCATCTATAACCATCAGATATAGGCCCTACCTGATGCTGAAAGAGCAAACAGTCTTAGCCACTTATCTTCCAGTGTAACTCTCTGGACACTCTAAGACCTCCCAGACACGTGCTTTCCCTATGGATGTTCAACTTTACACTGAGTGAAGAAGCATGGTTCTCATGCCCTAAAATCTGTCTCCGTTACCCTTTCTTTGCCCATGCCCTTTCTTTCCAGATTTGAATATCACTTCATCTGACATCACTTTCCTTATGTTACTTCTGCTTGCTCCCTAGTTCCTTCCACCTCCCAGGTTCTGTCTTAAGAAAGCACAATCCTGGCTCTCATCCAGCCTCAGAAGAGGTGCCCCAGAGAAAAGTTACAGTGGTATAATTCTTCACTAATGATTAAAGTGGCTACAGAATCCCAGGAAAATCTTCAGCTCTAGATAATGTTTTGGTTATGGCCTATACTTTATGACTTAAGCTCTTAAAAGATTGGAAAAACTGGAATTTGTTTCTACTGTAATTCATTTTCAGTAACCCTATCCAACATCTGCCTAAATACAATGAACACATCCAGATAAACCAGAAAGTCCAAGTCATTTATGTCCCCAAATCATTTTTTCTTTGATTTCCTGAAAAGTATCAGGACCCATAGAACATGTAAACAAATTGGTAGAATATCATCGGAATGCTATTTTTCCCTTATCTTCCCATACCAGGGGGAATCTGAAAGTATTCACTGTACAGGACCAAAACTGAAAACCAGTAGATTGCTCATTACATAGAATCATGATGAATATAACTAATTTAACTCAGTCTTCTTATTCAAAATCTGAGAGTCCACATAAATCCAAGTCTTTCCAGTATACTTTTTTACTACTATTCTCTGATGGAGAATTTCCTAAGATAACTTTCAAAAAGGCTGTGAATTGTTGAGAGGAATTGTATGTGTTGTCTTGAGGGCACATCCTGCTTATACACTGAGAATATACTTGAGTTTGTTTTTTTTAACTCAGATGATCCTTATATTCCTCAGGTTATGGAGAATTTTCAATCAAACAACTCTGGGTCCACCCTTGAGTTGGAATGTTAAATACTTTCTTGATGTTATCTGCTAGCATTAGCTGGCATGTTGTCTTAAGCTTTTTGAACAGCTGTATAAGTATTGAGTAAGTCCCAGGCACTTCATAGTGTATTCTGCAAGAACTTTGAATAGATTGGAGTGGGTCCCAATTAAAGTTGAAACTAGCCTGAAGAATGACAATGTTTGAGAAACTAGCTTACTAGATGGCAATGTTCAGTAGAGTCAACACATGCCTTTACTGGTACATGCATATAATTCCATTAAAATGCTATCACAGGCTTGCCAGATTCAGAGATTCCAGAACTGTCCTTACTTTCTTGATCATACCACACCTCAATCAATCAATCAACATTTAGTGAGCACCTATATCAGACTCAATCCACAAAAATTTATTAAGTAGATACCTAGTACTTTACTAAGCATGGAGGATATAAATGCAATGATTCATTAGGAAAAAACTCATCTCTGAGTAGTTCTCATACAGGCCAAAGTAACCTAGGTCCTGAAGAGAAAAGCATTTTTAACTTTAGGTCCATGAATTTGAGTTTTTCCTTTTGTATCTTGGTAATTATATTTCAATATAATTGTTTTCCTTTGTAACCTTTGTGAATTTTAATTTTTATATTTTAAAAAATTAATCTGATAAAGTGTCTATATATGTTTTACCAGATGACCAAAGAAGTTTAAGACATAAGACCATGACATCAGGAAGGTGATGGCATGACAAGCACATGAATGGAAATTATTTTCATTTCTATATGAGTGGGAGGAATAAAGTTGAAATTATTCTTTTGCTTGATTTGGCTATTCTATCTCGTTTATATTTGGCATTTGTCTTTTGTAAATATTATTATAATAGGCATCAGATAGGCTATATTATCCCTAGGTTGAGCCCAAGGTGAGTATATCCTGAAGAGCATAATACACTTAAGGAAAAACAAAAATAGAATATAATGAAAATTTTTATTTTGCTAAAATAATACCCTCTTACCTATCAGTATTTCCTGGTTTTTATCTACCTGGATTCAAAGGACTATGTGAAAGAGAGAGAGAGAGAGAGAGAGAGAGAGAGAGAGAGAAGAGAAGAGGAGAGGAGAGGAGAGAGAGGAGAGGAGAGGAGAGGAGAGGAGAGGAGAGGAGAGGAGAGGAGAGGAGAGGAGAGGAGAGGAGAGGAGAGGAGAGGAGAGGAGAGGAGAGGAGAGGAGAGGAGAGGAGAGGAGAGGAGAGGAGAGGAGAGGAGAGGAGGAGAGAGAGAGAGAGAGAGAGAGAGAGAGAGAGAGAGAGAGAGAGAGAGAGAGAGAGAGAGGAGAGACAGAGAGACAGAGAGACAGAGACAGAGAGAGAGAGGTATGAGGCTAGAAAATATAGGTTATCTTACTGTTTTTGGACAGTGGATCCCAAGTGACAATTATAGTTTATATATTTTAGCTAGATATTTTATATTTTATGAAGAATTTTTGTCACACATACCTCTAAAGTAAAGGTTCTTACCCTTTTTAAAAAGTTTTTCCATTTCTTTTAAGAACTTAGCCATATAGTATCTTAGTAAGGAATAAGTACCTATCCCTTTTTTGTATCATGATAATATTTGACTTTCATTCTTATTTTTTAGGTTTTTTTTGTAAGGCAAATGGGGTTAAGTGGCTTGCCCAAGGCCACACAGCTAGGTAATTATTAAGTGTCTGAGACCAGGTTTGAACCCAAGTACTCCTGACTCCAGGGCCAGTGCTTTATCCACTATGCCATCTAGCCGCCCCTTGCGGCTTCTTGAAGAGGACCAAGACATTAGGAAAGTGATGCCTTGACAAACACAGGAATTGGATTTTAGTGAGAGGGTATTGTACTAAGTCATCAGTCTCATTTTCTCCTCTGGAGTCATCTGGGTCCAGTGGTCACATATGGATCAGATTGAGATGGCCCTGGATGCAAGGCAATCAGAATTAAGTGACTTGTCTGAGGTCACAAAACTAATAAGTGTCAAGTGTCTGAAGTCAGATTTGGACTCAGGTACTCCTGACTCAAGGGCTGTACTAACTACTCTACCACCTAGCTGAATCTAAAATTTTGGAAACTAAATATAAGAGTGTGGTAAGGGACAGGGAAGAATGTGTGGGGGTCCAGCCTCTGCAGCGTCCTTAAACCTGACAGGAGGGATAGAGTTGGCAAAGGAATTGAGTCAACGCAAGGGTTTGAAGGCAGAAGCAGGTTGACTGTCTGCTGCTTAGATTTATTTTTATAGTCTCAGAATCATATAAGCAGCAAGCAAGCAAGCTAAGATCATTTCCTTGGTTACAAAAGTTTACAATTTTCATTATCAATCATATAGTTCATGTGGTTACAATTTTCATTATCAATCAGGTAGTTAATTTTTTGTCCCTGCTCAGACCATGATGACCTCAACCTGTTACCTAGTTTGTTGCTGCATAGTAAAGTTATTAATTAAGCAGAACCTTCCTGATAATAATCTTTGATAAAATTCATTTAATGGAATGTTTTTATGTTTTTGTGCTATGTATGTAATGTTTTTCGATACGCTCCCTTGACAACCTACAGTAAGGGCAGTTATGTTTGTCCACCCATCTGTTGACTCCTTCAGTAACCAATTTCCTTTCAGCCTTTGTTGATAGAAACCATGGTTTATGACTTTTTTATTCTTTCACCAATAAACTAAGGCTGTTAAAGTTCACATATCAGTCACCTATACTGACTATTCTTTCACCATCTTTATCATATATTCCTGTGTATGATAAGGGGGACAAAACTATTGATTTCCCAGGAATTCTATCTAACTCATCTTGTATCTGTTTTCCCTGTATATATTCTGATGTCTCCCTGGAATTCCCGGTGCTGTATTTTCCAAAGATTTCATAATGTTGGAATCTTTTGTATGCCTCGGGGAGAGGCAATCCTGTTAAATCTGGACAGTTTACAATCTGTTTTATTCAAGGAATTTCCTTGGAATCCTTCCTTTATAGTCATTCCACTATTAGGATAGGTAAGTTTTGCAATCAATATTAGTCTTACAAATATTGGTATACATGGAATCCCTATATATATTGAAGAAGGAAATGTTGTTCCATCAGGTGGTGTGGCTGCCTTGAGTCTTCTTGCTGCGACTGTGTCAAGCAGTTTAGAGACCCTGGCTCCCAACAAGAATGGAGTATAATTTGAGTTTGTGAAATGGGCAGGTGCATTGGAGGAGGGCTTGTTTAGGGGAAGATAGAAAGTTGTGTTTTAGATAGATTGAATTTGAGATGCCAATAGGACATATAAGTGAAGAATTGACATTAGGAAGTTGGTGATGTAAAAATTCAGTGAGTGATATGTGTCTAGAATTGGGAATCATCTGGAGATGATAGAAATTGATTTACAGGAATTGATAAGCACCAAAAAAGAAGAGGAGAGGTTCTAGGTTAGAGCCTGGAGCCACCCACATTTGCTTGTCTGGAAGTAAAGAAAAGAAATTGAGGAGTAGTAAGAAGATAATAGTGATGTAGAAGTCTTTTTGCAAGTTTCCAAGTTCCACTTTTTTCTACTACCTTCTATTCCTTCCTTTCCATGGCAGGGATTAATTTGATATAGGTTGTACATGTTAAATCATGTTTAATATATATCTGTATTAGTCATATTATGAAAGAAGAATTAGAACTAAAGGGAAAAAACAGAAAGAAAGAAACTTTAGGGACAGCTAAGTGGCACAGTAGATGGAGCACCAGCCCTGGAGTCAGGAGGACCTGAGTTCAAATCCACCCCAGACATTTAATAATTACTTATCTTTGTAACCTTGGGCAAGTCACTTAATCCCATTGCCTCAGAAAAACCAAAAAAGAAAAAAAGAAAACTATAAAAGAAATTCGGCTTTTTCCCCCCAATTATTTGTTATGAAAGTTTTCCAACACTCATCCACATGCATATGTATATTTATGTTACATAACTTGCTTCCATCCTTCCTTCCCACCCCTTTAATGATGAACATTGTACATATACATTTCTATTTAACATGTTTACAGACTAGTCATTTTTTGTATGAGAAAACACAAGGAAAAGAAGGAAAACCATGAGATAGGAAGGAAAAACATAAGAGAAATTTTAAAAAAGTGAACAGTATTCATTCCAATTCTGTAGGGTTTTTTTTTTTTTGGTTTGGTTTCTTTGAGTTTTTTTGGTTTTGTTTTTCTTTATCTGGATGTGGATAATATTGTCCATATCAGGTCTCCCATGGTTGTCCTAGCTCTCTGAATGCTGAGAGGAACTGCATCAGTCAAGATTGATCAACTCACTATGTTAATGTGAATGATATTCTCTTGATTTTGCTCCCTTTGCTCAGCAACAGTTCTTATAATTCTTTCCATGCTTCTCTAGAGTTCAACCATGCATGATTTCTTGTTGAACAATAATATTCCAAAACATTAATATAGCATAACTTGTTAAGCCATTCCCCAGTTGATGGACATCCCTTCAATTTCTAATTCTTACCACTACAAAAAAAGAGCTGTTATGAATATTTTGGAACCTATGGGACTTTTTGCCTTTTTTATGACTTCCTCTAGATAAAGGCCTATTTTTGGTATTGCTGGATCAAAGGGAACTCATTTTTAGTTGCTCTTTGGGCATAGTTCCATATTGCTCCAGAATGCTTGTATTAGTTCACAACTCCACCAACAATACATTAATGCCCCAATTCTCCCACAATCTCTCCAACATTGATCATTTTCCCTTTTTGCCATCTTAGTCAATCTGATATGTATGAGGTGGTAACTCATCATTGTTTTAATTTACATTTTTCTAATCAGTGATTATTTAGAACATTTTTTCATATGATTATATATAACTTTAATTTCTTTGTTTGAAAATTGCCTGTTCATATCTTTTGACCATTTATCAATTGGAGAATGACTTATAACTTTATAAATTTGATTCACTTTCTCTGTATGTTTTAAAAATGAGACCTTTATCAGAACCTCTAACTACGAAAATTATTTCCGAGCTTTCTGGTTTCCTTCTAATCTTGGCAGCTTTGGTTTTATTAGTGCAAATTCTTTTTAATTTAATACAGTCAAAATCATCCATTTTGTAATTTATAATGTACTCTCTTTCTTATTTGGTTATAAATTTCTCCCCTTCCATAACTGAGTATTTCTTGAACTCTCAAATGGTCTATAGTATTGCCCTTTATGTCTAAATTCTATACCTATTTTGATCTTATTTTGATATATAGTTTGAGTGTGACTCTGTGTGTAGTATTCGCTATACTATTTTCCAGTTTTGCCAACAATTTTGGTCAAAGAGTGAGTTCTTCTTCCAGTAGCTAATGTCTTTGGGTTCGTGAAACAATAGATTATTATAGTCATTCACTCTTCTTTCTTTTGTACCTACCCTAATCCACATGTCATAAAAGAAGTTTTAAAAAGTGAACATAGTATGCCTTGCTCTGCATAGTTTTTTCTCTGAATATGGATGTCATTTTTCATAATAGAGTAACAGAAGTCAAAAAAGAAATGTGTTGTTGTTGTTTGTTCTTAATTCTCAAAGAGAAACATGACAACAGGAAGTAATAAAATGACATGCAAGTCAGTTGGATTTCAGTGAGGGAGGGCTGTGCAGTTATCAGTCTCACTTTCTCCTCTGGAGCCATCTAGGTCTAGTGACAAGATAAAGATCAGGAAGACTGGAGATGGTCCCAGATGCATTGTTAGTGGAGTTGTAAATTGACTCAGTCATCCTGAAAAGCGATTTGGAGCTAGCCTCAAAAAGTCACTAAATTGATTATCAATAAAACTGTTAGACCTATACATCAAAGTATTAAAAAAGTCTCATCTATACAAAAATATTTCAGCAGCTCTTTTCATAGTAGCATAAAGCTTGAAAATATAATATGGTACTCACCTATTGGGGAATGGCTAAACAAATTATGATAAATGAATGTAATGGAATATTATTGTGAAATAAAAATGATGAAAGGGACAGTTTCAGAGAAAACTGAAAAGACCTGAATGGACCCAGAAGAACAAGAAGAGTAATTTTAATTTATACAACAATAAAAACATTATAAAGTAAAACAACTTTGACATTAGAATTCAGTCAATAAATCTTAAGTGACCACTGTGCTAAGCACTAGGAATACAAAAGACAAAAAATTAATCTCTGTCCTCAAAGAACTAAATAGAAATTGGATTAGAGTGAGGAGAGACTTAAGGCAGGCATACCTACCAGCAACAATTTCAATAATACTGGTGGAAGGTGATGAGGATCTGCACCAAGGTGGTAGCAGCGTTAGAAGAGATAAGGGGGACATATTCAGGAGATATTACAAGGATGAAATCTACAGTACCTGGCAACAGATTGGATGGGAGGCAGCACTGAGGGATAATGAAGAGTCAAAGATGATGACTAAGGGACTAGGAGGATATTGCTCTCAACTATAAAAAGGAAAGCAGGAGTTAAGGAAGGGTTGGGGGGAAATAATGAGTTTAAGATGTCTACTGGACATTCAATTTGAGATGTTTGAAAGACATGAAAATAAAAGTTTATAGAGATGTTAGGGCAAGATAAGTAGAGAATCATCAACATAGAGATGTAATTAATTCAATGGAAACTTAACAAGATAACCAATGATGTAGTATATATAGAGAGAGAGACCAGAAGAGAAGATGGCCTAAGATAGAATCCTGTGTAATACATATGTTTAGAGGGCTTGATCTGGAAGAGGATGGATAGGAGGATAAGTGGGAAGTAGTGATATATTGAAAATCTAGAGAGAGGAGGGCAACAAGGAGAAAGGATGATCAATGGTGGTAAAGGCTGCAGAAAGATCAAGGAGAATGAAGACAGAGAAAAGAACATTGAATTTGGCAATTAAGAGATTATTGGTAACTTTGGAGAAAACTCTGATTAATGTAAAGACAAATCAGGATTCCAGAAGACCAGAAATGATTGATACATGCTATCCTTCACTGATAAGGAGATGGTAGACTTGAGATTCAGAATGAGGCATATTTTTTTGGACGTGGTAATAGGGAGAATTTACTATTCTTTACTGTCCAATCTTTGTAAGGGTTTTTGCTTTGTTAATGTCAAATTGGTGGCAAATGGGAATGAGAGGGAGGTAAAAAGATCCTCATTAACTGGAAAAAAATCAATTTAAAAAAGGATTAGGTGCACAGGAAGTATGAGTGACTGGCAATGTCAGAAGATGTATAGTGATCAACTAGTTTGAAATCTTAGAAAACACTATGGTTTAATAATTCAGAACTTGGTGGTAACTTTAGAGAGAATAGTTTCAGTCCAGGATTAAGAAGCTAAGTAGCAAATAACTGAGAAACAAGTGAAAAGTTAGGAAATTAAGGCAATGATAGTTCAAGACTTTCCAGGAATTTTAATTTGAAAGAAAAAGGAAATATAAGATGATAGCTTGAGGTGAAAGCACTAACAGATGAAAAGTTTGGGGTGATTGTTTTTTGTTTTTTTAAGATTAGACTTAGAGGGTAGTAGCTTAGGGGCAGCTACCCAGCTGAATCACTCCAACATTCCACTCAATAATTTTAAAATAATGCCTCAAATAAAATTTTGTAGCAGTAGAGACAAAAAAAGAGGCTGGAGTAAGATATTTTTCTGACCTAAGAAAACTTAAGGGGTAGGGAGGAGAGTTTATAACACTAAGGTGGAGGACTTTTGGGAGCTCTCTCACTGGGTAGCAGCAATAGAAGCAGCAGCTTTGGGAACTTTCAGCCCAGAGACATGAGTGTTCAGACAAATTTTCAGAAAGCTTACAGGGGACCCTTTGTTGATGCTGGGTACAGCTGGCACTGATAGGCAACTCTATTGTCCATACACAGTTCTGGGTAGCACTTTCAGGGTAGAGAGGAGTCCTGGTGGTTGGTTACAAGAAAGGAGGCAACCTGGTCACAGTACAGAAGCAGAAGACAAGTAATAGTACATGCAGCTACAGGGGAACAGGGGTTCTGAACAAGAGACAGGACCAGGAGAGCAGTAACCATACATCTTGCAGGATCATATCACCTAGGAAGAAATAAAAATTTTAAGACCTCCAGAACAACAGCATGGAAAAAGCCAGCTTAGGACAGTGTCTCCCACACCAAGGTAAGTAGATCCCAACTTTAATATCAATTTTAAAGTAAAGAAACAGACTGGGAAAACGAACAAATATCAACAACAAAAATAAAACAACACAAAATGTCACTATTTGTTTCTCTTATTACTCATCTCTGTGACTGGACAGAAGACAAAGAAAAAAATCAGAAGACAACAATGTGAAAAAACTTACAAAAAAAGCCTCATAGGTATATGCTAATTTGACCTAAGATCAACAAAAATTCCTGGAAGAAAGAGATAAGAATGGTGGGAAAAACTGGGGAAAGAAATGAGAGTGATGCAAGATAATTATAAAAAGAGAATGAACAGCTTGGGGGTGGGGGGGAGGCACAAAAATACAGAAGAAAATAACACCTTAAAGAAAAGAATTGATTTAAAAAGGCACAAAAATTCCCTGATGAAAAAAATGTCTTAAAAAGGGCAGAATTGGTCAAATGGAAAAGAGAGATACAAAATCTTACTAAAGAAAATAATTCCTTAAAAATTAGAATTGATTAAGTTGAAGTCAATGACTCTATGAGAGAGTAAGAAACAATAAAACAAAGTAAAAAAAAAAAGAACAAAATGTAAACTATCTCATTGGAAAAACAATTGACCTAGGAAATAGATAGAAGAGAGGGTAATTTAAGCATTCTTGAACTTTCTGAAAATCATGATTAAAAGAAAAAAGCCTAGACATCCTTATTTCAAGAAATTATCAAGGAAAATTGCTCTGGGGGGCGGCTAGGTGGCACAGTGGATAAAGCACCGGCCCTGCAATCAGGAGTACCTGGGTTCAAATCCGGTCTCAAACATTTAATAATTACCTAGCTGTGTGGCCTTGGGCAAGCGACTTAACCCCATTTGCCTTGCAAAACCCTAAAAAAAAATTGCTCTGATACCTTAGAACCTGAAAGGAATTCAAAATGAAGTAATATCTAGGAATATTACAGCCAAATCTGAGACCAAAGAAGAAATATTTCAAATAACCATTAAGAAGCAATTCAAATATTGTAGAGTCACAGACAAGATCATACAGGATATTTAGTGCTTCCACATTAAAGGATTGGAGGGTTTGGAATATGATATTCTGATAGAAGGAGCAAAGATTACAATCAATATTAACCTGCCCAGCACAATTAAGTATTTAATTCTTCGGGGGGGGGGCAGGGAGGGAAAGAAATAAAGTAAATACAGAAATATAAAGTAAATACAGAACTTTCAAGTTTCCTGATGAAAAGATCAGAACTGAATAGAAAATCTGGCATTTCAAAAAAAAAGACTCAAGAAAAACACGAAAAGATAAACATAAAAGAATAAATCATAAGGGACTCAATAAAGTTAAATTGCTTATACTCCTATTTGGGAAGGTGATACATGTAACTCCTCAGAACTTTGTCATTATTATGGCAATTTAAAGGAGTTTAAATAGACTAGGAGAATGGGTGTAATTTAATTATTTTGGAATACTCACCAAAAAAAAAGAGGTGTGAGAAAGGGATATTCTGGAAGAAGAGGGAAAAGTGATGGACCATAATTCTGTAGAAGAGGTACATGAAGAAGAGTCTTTACAATGGAGGAAAATGGGAGGGGTGGGAGCAGATAATGCTTTTATCTCACTTTTATTAGAATTGGCTAAAAGAAGGAAGATTATATATATACATATATATACATATATATACATACACATCCAGTTATTTCCTTAATAGGGAAATTAGAGGAGAAAAGAAAGAGGGAGGATGATAAGGGGGGGTAAATTAAAGGAAGCAGTGATTAGAAGCAAAAATAGTGTTTTGAAAAGGTACAAGATGAGGGGGAGAAGAAACAGAAGATTACAGGATAGAGTTCCCACAGTAGACATAACTGTCAATGGGGATGAGTTCCCCATGAAATAGAAGCACATGGTAGAATAAATTAGAAACTAAAATCTAACAATGTGTTATTTAAAAGATATACACAGAGCTAAAATAAAGGGTTGGAATAGAATCTAGCATGCTTTGACTGAAGGAAAAGAGATAGGGACAGCTATCATGATCTCAGACAAAACAAAGGCAAAAAGAGAACTAATCAAAACAATCAGAGAAACTATATTTTACTAAAAGGTACTATGGATAATGAAGTAATATAAAAAATTTACAGTAAGTTTGATAAAGATTTTATTTCTCAATATGTATAGAATTGAATCAAATTTATAAAAATAAGAGACATTCCCCAATTGATACATGGTTAAAGGATATGAATAAGCAATTTTCAGGAGAAATCAAAATTATCTATAGTCATTTGAAAAAATACTCTAAATCGCTATTGATTAAAGAAATATAAATTAAAATAACTTTTAAGGTGCTACCTCACAGCTATCAGATTGGCTAATAAGACAGAAAAAGAAAATGATAAATGTTACAGGGGACATGGGAAAACTGGAACACTAAGGCATTATTGGTGAGGTTGTGAACTAGTACAATAATTCTGGAAAACAATTTGGAACTATGCCCAAAGAATAATAAAATTATGCATACCCTTTGACCAGTCATGCTAGCAAAAATTTGGAAATTGAGGGGAAGTTCATCAGTTGGGGTTATGGATGAACATGTTATAGCATATGATTATGATAGAATACTGAGGTGGAGTAAAGTTATCACAAAGACAGAATTGACCTAAAGGACTTTTTCCTTCTTTTTTTTGCCATCTTGGCTAACACACACACACACACACACACACACACACACACACACACACACACTGTCCCAGTGGATTTTGCCTGTTCATTTTCCAAGTATGTTGGTACCAAAGAGACATGGAAGTAGACCACTGAAGATCTGTTGGGCTAATCATAAATAGCTATCAGGTTTCTGCTGGTTTAGGAGGTCTGGGACCATATTTAACTGGATGTAATTAATATTCCCCTATTCTAATGTTCTTGATGTCTTATTTGTAATTAAAAACAGTTAGCATTTTTATTACATACCAGTGATTGTGCTAAGTACTTTATAAATATTATCTTGCTTGATTATTTGTTGTTGATGGGTATTCCTAGGTTGGAGGTTATATGTACATGAAACATCCAGGATTCTGATTATGTAGCTAGTTCAAAGTGAAGAGTTTCTAGAGAGTCATTTCATGGAAGTACCTAGTGAATGACTTGCCTTTTTATTTTTAGCAACATTGACTACCTATCATGAATTGACATGGAGAAGAGAGCTGACCACACAAACTCCCTAGGTAGGAATTTCCCCAAGATAACCAATCAAAGTATCAGGCTACAAGCTTCACCTGACTGCTGACTGGAAAGTAGTGATCATTAATCATTGATCATTCAAAGGGGCAAGGGGAACTGAAGTCTGGTCAGTCAAATTCCTCTCTGTAACTTTGATGTATGTGCAAGGGAGTTAGATAAGAAGTTGCTTGAAAATACTTTCAAAGATCTGTGTACATACACACACACACACACACACACACGTGCACACACTATGGTTGTAGTAAATGTATTTGCATTTAAATATTGATTAATTATTTGGAGGTCATGTTGAAGAGGGAAAAAAAGACTGGGATTCACTATGTGAGGGCAAGAAGCCTAGTGAATTATGAATCATATCTTATTGAAAAATCTTTATCATCATATGTGATCAACAGGGAGTAAATAGAGATTGAAAGTTCAGATGGTTAATATTATTTGTCCATGTACAGTCAGTAAATCAGTATCTTAAAACTGGAAGTTAAACAGATTTGTTTGCACATGCCCAATAAAAGGGATCTGCACCACTGCACCTTAGATCACCATACGGTGGCTTGACAAGATATAGCACACTGAGCCACTGTCTTAGCCACATTCACTACTACAAGATGAAACATTGGCACAAGTATTGAGTAGAAGATAGTAGTGATCTTCAGAGAAGTAACAATTGGCAATCATTCAGTAGAGGAGGCTCAATCGTTATAGAGAAAGCAGCTTGACAGCAGGGGACAGCAGCTGTTCTGTACAAATGACTGCTTTGGGATTGAGTTTTCTAGCAAGGATTATTCCCTTTCATTTATACTGATTTCCTTTGGTTTATGAGGGCTGGGATTTTTCCTTTTTTTAAAAAAAATCTTTTTCTAATGCTATCTACATCAATGTCTTTTGCTATGAATTTATAATCTGATTTGATCTACTAACAGGGAACAACAGCAGGAGATTTGTGAGCTGTGGATTTAATGGTTTCAGATCCAAAGAATATCTTGGTTCTGGGTATAATTTTTAAGTGTCCATATTGAGGGAAACATGGTCTGCAGTGATGTAGATTTGCAATGGATCTATGGGGCATAGTTATATGACTTTAAAATGGCATTCAGCATCATTGAAGGAGAATATGAGAAGGAAAATAGTGAAGGTAATTCAGCATTAGTTTGCAAAGGTTTGGGTTGAAAAAGAATAAGATGATAAAGAATTTAAAGATAAATTATAATATATTGTTGAACTGATCAATGTGTGAGATTAATATTTGTGGTGATGGTGAGTTCCCAGCATGGGACTAGGAGAATATGGAAGGGTGTAGAGAGTAGAGGTTCTGGTGAAGAAAAAGTATAGATTTATGAGGATTATGGGAAAAGGGAAAAATAGGCTAAGATCAGAAAAAGGAAGTTCAGAACTCAAAATTATGAAGTTAATACATTTATAGAGATGGCAAGATCTAAAATATAAACATCCCTTTGGTTAAATAAGGTAGAATAAAGATGTAGGTCATAGGAACTGAAGAGCTTGATAAAAATAGGAAGCCTGTGTATTCAAGGGGGAAATGTTTGTATGTAAGTTGCAAAAAATGAGGGCGGACTTTGGGATGGAAAGAAAGATTGGGAATAAGGTAATGAACTGTAAAAAGAAGGGAAAATGATGTGAAGGTATAGAGTGATAGCCAGATTGTGAACATGAAGTGTGATTCCTTAGAAGAATGTAAACTACCTTGAGTAAAAGTAAATGACAAAAGAAGTTTCAATGATGTCCTGGGAAAACTTTCAATTGACCCTGGGTCATCCCTGGCACTATGCCTTCTTTGTTCCCTTCCTAAATAACATCTGACCTGACATGGTGTTACTGGAGGGATGCATGATGCTATTTTTTCCTGCTGCTACCCAGGACAACTGGCCTATTGTGAGTAAACTCCACCCCCCCAATTAACCTAATTAATCTTAATAAAATGTATTAATAACCAAAATAGCATGGTTCCCTAATTCTTTTATATTTCAATATCGTCTTGGAGATTAAACCACTCTACAATTGGCATAATCAGGGCACAACAGATCTTACCCTTACAGGAAGCCAATGGATGTTAAAGATTTCAAAGACCTGATAAGAAACAGAACAAAGGGGAAAATAGAATTTAAGAATAAAGGAAAATATGTGGTTAAACTGGTCAACATAGGATTAACATTAAGAGGGAAGGTGGAACAGGGTTTCCTATATAACAAGGTCAGAACTAGGTCATGTAAGTGGATGAAGTGAATACCAAAGGGAGGAGAGGTTACTGAATGATGGTGACAAACTTTATAAGTATAAAAGTAAAAAAGAATAAGGAATATACTTACTCGTCCTGTTGGTTTTGAGAATTTGAGTATAGATGGCTATGGAATAGAGATTAACATGAGGGGAAAAAAAAAAAAACAAATAGTATTGGAGAAAGTGTCTAGAGGCCTGTGTATTCAGTCTTCCCAGATTGTCAGAAAATGGAAAGAGCATGAAAGTTAAGAGATATAAAAGTACGTGCGTGTGTGCGTGTGTGTGCGTGTGTGTGTGTGTGTGTGTATGTAAAATATAACTGGAAATCTAGAAAGCCCATTGAAACAGAAATCACATAGGACAATCATAACCAAGAAGCTGTAGCCTGAGGAGAATAGGGTTAATGGGAAAGGGGTTTTTCTTCAGGAAGCAGCAACTATTCCTCTCAAGGATAAAAGGGAAGAGGAGGTAGGATAAAGGGGGAAAAAAACATTTGATCTTGTAGGGCCCATGAACCAACAAAGTGTAGCCTTCCCAAGATGGTAGGTAATAAGGAGACATACCACATGTGTAAGAAGCCTTTAACTCCTAATTTGTGAGTCTCAAAATCTCAGGTCCTCCAGTGTCTTTGGTGTCCTGAAGCTATGATTTCTTTAGAATCTTCAGAGTTTCCATTTGCTCAATGTGAAGCTCTCAGGTACCTATGTTCCAATAAGTAACTTCTAGTTATATAAACTGGGTCTAACAGATTTAGCCAGAGATAATCTGGACTCTGATTGACCTAGACCTAGAGGGGCCTTTCCTTTGCCCACTTGAGAAGAGTTAATCTGAAACCCTCCACTATATTCCATCATCTGAAGCTTTCAACAGAAGCAGAAAGACCTGGAAGACCCAGTGCTGGACCTCTTCTACTCACTATGAAGAAGCTCAAGAGATATCAAGAGAGACAAATTAGGATTTTAATCAGACTAGCACTCCTCAGCTCAAAATGGAAAAGAATAAAATGGACTAAGAAATCTTTGTTCACTTGAGCACCAGGGAGATCAAGGAAAAGGGCTTCTTGTTTCACTATCTAGCAAAGAGAAGAGCAGAGCCAAGAAACCTTTGCTTTTTTGTGCAACTATGAGGGAAAAAAAGGAGAATAAGCTATCTACTGTGTCTGCCTGCCAAAGGAATGAATTTTGAATTTATTTTGAATTTATTTAATTTGGAAGAATTGCATTGATTAGGCAGGCAGGCATTTTGTAATTCTGTTTGTAATTTCTCAGGGTGGCCAGAAAATGTATAACATAAGTAGCATAGGCCACTGTGTGCCTCCTAGAAGTTTTGTAGGACTAGAAATGGGAATGAGAAACCTGTAGCTCTTTGAAGAAAATCCTCCTGGGAAAAATAGGGATTTAGTAAGAAAAATATATCCTTAAGAGTAGTGTGGAGTTCTTCCTTTACTATATGGAATTAAAAAATTTTTAAATGTAAAACTTTATGCAATTCCACAGATTTGGGGGAAAATATGAATGAGGAAAATTTAGAGTAACAGAGTCAGCCTGTTATCTGATAAGTCCTCATGTGGAGACAGGGGATCTTAGTGTTTTAAGGAATCAAAATGGTGGTCATCATATGTTCAAACTTTTTTTTTTGTGCAAGGCAATGGGGTTAAGTGACTTGCCCAATGTCATACAGATAAGTATTATTAAGTGTCTGAGGCTGGATGTGAACTCAGGTCTTCCTGACTTCAGGGTTGGTGCTCTATCCACTGGGCCACCTAGTACCCTCCAAACTTCTTTTGCTACATGATCACTCAAATAGCTCTATGTAAAAACAATGCTAAATAATTGAAACATATTAATAAATACAAATATAAATATATATATATATTATATATATATACAAATATAAATAAAAAATAAATAAAAACATTGAACTTCTAGAATATGGGAAAATAGATACAAGTATAATTAGATTTATTGATCTCATTTTAAGTGAAATTATCATCTTTAAAAAAACTTTTTTAGTTGAGTGTTTTTTTAATCCAGTTCTGCAATTTGTAAAAAAACAAATAAGGGAAAACCATCTCCCTGGCTCATAGAAAGGTCTCTTCACAGGATGCTGTAACATTTGTTTTTTTGGAATGGTAAACACTAAAACTGGAAATTGGTTAATAATTTTTATATCAAAACAAACTTAAACTTGAAAAGAAAGATGTGAAAAAAAATTTAGCAAAATTTTTTATGAAGGTTTGAACTGGTAAACTCTGTTTGCTTATTGCAGTTCCTTGAGGAAAAATAACTGGATCTAGCCCAAAATTGTTCTTGGTGAAATTTACCAATTTGGGATATAATTGATTTTATTTTGAGCTTTGAATTCAGGTATATTTCTCTGATTGATCATTAAGTCAGCAGTCCATTTGAGAGAAATATCAGAGAAATATCATAAACTACACAGAGAGAATTGTGATAGATAGAGGTGGGGGGGGGGGAGTCAAAGGACCTCAGCCCAAGACAAGATTCCTCTGGCTTAAATTCCCTATTGTGTTCCTTTGAAAAGGGATCTTTCCCAACTACTTCTTTCCTGAATCTGGTTATGAAGTGGTATTTTTACTGCATACTGTGACTCACCTGAAATCAAACAGATATTCAGATGTTTTAACCTGCTGTATATGCATTAACTCATTAAAGACTATTTTGATGTCATAATCATGTCCAAGCTTTTTCCTTTTATAAGAAATTCTCACACTCAGAGCAGGTAGTCAAGGAGAAATAAGGGTGCAAACACATCATGTCCTTCTAGTGTTTACCTACATAATAAAAAGGCCTGAATTGGGAAACTATCACAAGATGTTAGATACAGTAATTCATTATCAACTGGCCCCAATCTTTTTGGGATTGTGGAGTGTAATTTTTATTCTCTAATATTTCCTCTGCATTTTCCTCAGTGACCTCTATACTTATCCTATTTGTAATCATTTTTCTTTGGTCTCTGCTTGATTAATTTTCTTATGAGATTCATTTCCTCTAGATTAGAAGCAGTACATCTCCAAATAGTGACCCTAGTTGGATATCAACTTCTATACAATTCTGGAACCAGCTGTCTCGATCTGATTTACTGATGTACCTCCATTCCCTCTCAAACATGGTCTGTCAGGCAGGGACAATTTTGCATTCTCTTTTCAGTTGAAGTAATTTCAGAAGAAAAGAGACCATCATCCCAACTCCTAAATAAATTTAATCCTAAACAGTTTGAGTGGGAAGTCAGGGAATATGTCCTATAATTAATGTTACCTTTGCACTGACCATATACCTTACATTAACACTGACCCTCCCCTCCACCCATCCCATTGTCCAAGTTAAGGGATGAGGTCAATGAACTTTTAGTAATGTACCTTATTCTCCCTGGCAAGGATTCTTGGTAAATCCCTGTCCTCCGGGAATAAAACAAGCATCTATCAACAAAACAATAGATTTATACCCCAACCAAGGGTTAAATCTTTGAGCTACTCCCCCCCCCCCCACGCCTAATTACCTCATCCTCTTCCCCTGTTAAAAACTCATGTTCAGTTGAGTTGCTTGTCTTTTTGAAGGCAGACTGCTGGGGGGGGGGGGGGGGGAAATAGTGATTCTCCCAAATAAACACTCCTGTCTCTTTACCCTTCCTTGTTTATCCTCTGATGACTTGTCTTCTGGTGAAGCTAGCCCACTCTGGGGGAGTGTGATCCCCCAGTTAACCTTGCATGCTCCTATATCTTTCCTTATTCCTCATCCTCTCATAACAACTTATACCAAAAACGCAGCTACTACTGCTAGCTTTCAACTGCCTTTATGTTTTCTCTTACTTTGCTATCCTCTTAACTCACTTTCTTTACCATGTTTACTACCTACTTAAAGAACTTTGCAATTATGTGTTAATTTGTGAATTAAAATTTATGGCTTTTTCCTACCCTCTTGAATTAGAGAGCCTTGTGATTTTTTATTATTATTATTATTATTATTATTATTATTATTATTATTATTTTCTGTGATTTCTTCCCTGATAGAGAACTCCCATTGCTCCTTGCAAGACCTGTCCCTCCAACCCATTCTCTCAGCTTCATGCCTAAATTTGAAATTATTTTAGACTTTATTTAATGAAGAATTTCCCCCTTAACTTTTCCTTTGATATTTTCATTCTAAAATAAGATGATCTATTCTAAAACTACTAGGTGTTCTAGTCTAACACTACCAGTAATTTTCATTAACTCAATTATTTCCAATTTCAATTTAAAAGAGCAGTGCTTCATCCTGGGTTGTTAAGATGTTATGAGAAGTTTAGGTAGCAGACTTTGAATTAAATGACCTCCAGGGTTCCTTCAAGCTCTAACTTTTTGTAATTTCAAAATTCTAAATAGCTAGTTAAATGAAACTGTGATATAATAACATTTCTAATTTCCTTCAATAAAGTTTTAAACTTCTGTAGCTTACTATTCCCCTATTCAATAAACTATAGTGACTCCCTGTTACTTCTAGGATCAGATCAAAAATCCTGTTTTTCCTTTAAAACCTTTCACAACCTGGATCCTTCCTGCTTTTCTGGCAGTACACATTACTTCCTTCTATGTACTCTGACCTTTTTTGCTATTTCTCACATATTCCACCTCCAGTTTCTCTCTTTTCACTTGACTGTTTCGAATATTCTTTTTTTTTTTTTTGCAAGGCAAATGGGGTTAAGTGGCTTGCCCAAGGCCACACAGCTAGGTAATTATTAAGTGTCTGAGACTGGATTTGAACCCAGATACTCCTGACTCCAAGGCCTGTACTTTATCCACTGCGCCACCTAGCCTCCCCTGTTTCTAATATTCTTTTTTCATTTCTGCGTCCCCAAATCCCATCTTCTGCAAGAAACCTTTCTGGCATCCACTCCAGTCCCATTTTTCCTTTCCCTCTCCTTTGTTGTCTTCTTCCTCTCCTCCACCCTTCATATCTTAGTGCCTTTCCTTTAAGATTACCACTAATTCATCATCACATGCATGTGGTCTACCCAAAGGAATGTAAATTACGATCTAATTGCTAAAATCTCAAAAGATATCTTGAGTTGATGGGCTACATTTCTTTCTTAAGGTCCTAACCTTAAACCCAAATCACTAGGCTCTCTTGGATTGGTCAACAATACTTCCCAGATCAAGCCTTTCTTGGTCATTGTTTGAGCTTGATTGACTCTGCAATTGTTTCTGTTTTGGCCAAAAAACCCTAAGTGTCTTCCCCTACAGACTGATTTTTTTTTTGACTAGATAAAAAAAGGATTCTTTGCTTTACCTAGTCTTAATCACTGAATGGATGTTGCATGAGTCAAATTGAGATCAGTTAAAGACCTTAATTTCAAAAGATCAAGGACTCCTACTGCATTCAGGGTCATCTCCAGTCATCCTGATTGATATCCAGCCACTGGACTCAGATGAATCCATAAAAAAAAATGTGGCTAGTGACTTTGTATAGCCCTTCTTCATTTAAATCCAATTCACACATTTATAATCCTATATCTTTTAATCTAAAATTCTTTCCATTTTCTGGCATCTCTTCCCTGAAGTCAAGGTCCTCTTTGAGAACAAACAACAACAGCCTACAATTTACTCTAATTTACCTGTATAAAGTTGTGTAAATGTTATATTTCCCATTAGAATGAGAGTTCCTTGAGGGCATTTTTTATTGCATTTCTTTGTATCCCCATTTCTCAGGGTGAAGTCCAGCTCCTAATAAAAAATTAAATGTCAGTGGACTTAATTTCACCCAGCAATTTCTATAGCACATATATTTGTAAGATAAACTGAGAGAAATAATGTAAAAGTACTTGAAACATTGTTAAATTTAGGATTTTTTTTAAGTTTCAGATTTGGACCAAGGGAAAGATCTTATAATTTATACTGTTAACCAGGCAGTTGTTCTGGCTTTACTATATGTTTCTAATTTCTAGAATGAATGCTGCCTGTCATTGTTTTTTACTCCTTTGACCACAGCAACTATGGGGAATGATTAGATTCAGTGTTAAGAGGGATTGATAGTCCTCTCTAGAGTCTAGAACAATTTTCCAGTTCTATCTAAGAATACTCTTTGGGTGCATGGATTCAAAAGGGATATTAAGTTTACGAGGCAAGAGGTGATAAGCAACTAGAAAAGGGCAAAAGAGTAAATGCAGGAGTAGAAATCGTTCAACAAACATTTAAAAAAATGCTATGCACAAGACAAACTGGCAAGTATTGGGAAGAGAAACAAAACAGAACTGCCAATTACTGCCTGGAGCAGATAGCATGGATTTATGTGGGATAGCTTAACCTTTGTCTGGCTATGCCAGCCAAGTCAAAATACCATATTCAGCTTAATAGCTACTGGCAAAGCAGTTAATATTTTAAAGCATTAAAAAAAGAAAATAAAAAAGAAACCAAATAGAGGAAGGAAAATAATTTCAAAGAAATAATTATTTTTCTAATCAGATCTGTTGTGTTTTTTAAACTTAAAATGATTTCCTTTTGATTAAAAAAACTGTGCTCTAGCCCCATCCAGCTATCAGACAAATTCTCACCACTAGTTCAAGAGAGGGAGCAGGAAAAAAAGAATATAAATGGGTTGGAAAAGAGCCATTACAACTAATGGAATAAGGACTTATCACATTATATTAATAGATTGGCAGAATCATCTTTATATGTCAAGTATGGTATTATCATTGTAAACAAGGTTCATTACCTGATTCTAAGCAATGTTTTTTACTTCTCCCTTGACAAGTTTCAATCTCAGAGCCAAGAACCTGCTCTAGGCTCTGGGGAGGAATTCCCAAGCTCCTTCCACCATGGTATTTATGCTTTCCCAAAGGGAGCCATTGGTGGAAGAGTAGGAGGGAGGCACATGCGGAGCATCTTCTACAAATGATCAGAGGCTCTAGGGGAGTAGTGCAACCAGGGCAGCATTGCTTTCAGATTTCTCTTGTTAACAGCTGCACAGTACCTTGGGACTTTTTATCCACTTTGCATTCCCTCCTAGGTACCATAAACCCTGTTCTTTTATTCCATTTGTATTTTTCAGTACATTACAATTTCTATCCCTGACACAGCTTTGCCTTTTTTTTTAAGTTTTTTTAGTTTTTGCTAGGCAATGGGGTTAAGTGACTTGCCCAAGCTAGGTAATTATTAAGCGTCTGATTTGAACTCAGGTTGTCCTGATTCCAGGGCTGGTGCTCTATCCACTGCACCACCTAGCCTCCCCAACACAACTTTGCTTTTAAAAAGCTTAGCTAAATAGAGACAAAAGGAGAAACTGACTAAGGAGATAGGTGATGGGCAATGGTATTATTTACTGTAGCATTTAATGGATTATAAATACTGCTCCTCCACTGCCTTATGGGGTGGAAGTAAATTCTTGGATTTGGAGTCTGAAGGTGAACTAACTACAAGTCTACCAAACCTGGAAAGCTTTGAATATAAGCCCAATGGCAGTTTATGTTTCTGTTGTCTGCAGATTAGTTGAAAAGATTCATCACTAGAAGTCAGATCATTGGGGATGTTCTTATCTAGAGGAACTCATGAAAACTATCTGATTTGGTAGAGAAGGATTGGTGATATATGTCAGTGAATGGAATATTCACACTGATCAAATCATGGATACTTGGAAGAATTAATCTCTTAGAAATATTATTTTATGGTACTTTGTAAATAAGATTATATGAGATTAGTGTCTAGAGGGTGGACTTGAGAATCAGGGAGACCAAGTTCTCCTTCAGACATTTATCTAAGAATGAAAATCTTAGTGTCCTAAAACATAATCTAAATCTAAAAATTGCAGAATAGTAGCTGATTTGTTATAGTAAGAATCCCCTCATCAGGCGATGCTTATACCACTGAAATAATGCAGCAATACATGTGTCATTTTTTGTTACTTTTTTTTTATTACAAGGCAATGGGGTTAAAGTGGCTTTGTCCAAGACCACACAGTTAAGTAATTATTAAGCGTCTGAGGCTGCATTTGAACTCAGTTACTCCTGACTCCAGGACCAGTTACTCTTTTAGGCCATTCAAACATTTAAGTACATGGCATGTTCTACTGTTAAAATACATAATTCTATTGCAAATAATGTATATTTATTAAGCTTGGAAGCGTTCACATCTTTACTTTTTTAAAAGTACAATTGCAGGATAAGTCAATTTCAGACTTGGAAAATAAAATATCTGTCTTGGCATGAAGATATTCTAGGTTCAATCCCTGTTAAGGTCAAAATCTTTGTTGTGTTACTTCAATTTCCCCAGTGGCATCTTTAAGACTTAAGTTATAGGTGAGCATGGTAGCTCACTGAGAGAAATGACTATTTCATTTTTATCATTGTCTCTTCACCATCTAACATAGTGCCTGGTTACATAATACCAGGTAGCTGATGTTTGTTGATGGGTGATAATGCAAAATTACTGTGTAAATATTTTATATTTAGTCACCATTATACATGTTGCTTTCCTACTCCATCTCCAACTCTCAATAATGAGCTGCAAGTTTTTTGAAGACTAGGGCTGTTTCATTTTTGTACTTATATGCCTAGAATCTAACTTGGTGTCCAACACATAGTGGGCAATATAGTGCTAGTGGAATGAGTATTTAGTTCCTCCAGCTAAGTGATACAGTGGATAGAACAAAATGGACCTGGTGATGGAAGGACCTGAGTTCACATTAGGCCTTAGACACTTGACACTAACTAGCTGTGTGACCCTGCACAAGTCACTTAACCCCAATTGCCTTGTCAAAAAAAAAAAGAAAAGAAAAATGAAAGAAAAGAGATTCAAAACTTGTCTCTGAAACTTACTCCAGAATAGTGGTCCCAGAAATCAAATGTTGTGTTCAATAAAGTAGCCAAATATTTCAACTAGCAGATGTATAGTCATATATTCAGTTAATAAACATTATTAAGTGCTTAGTATATGCCAAGAAGGCAGCCAGGTGTCTGTAGAGATCAAGACCAGACTTCAAATTCAGATATGACCCAATCACTTAACCCTATTTGCTTCAGTTTCCTCATCTGTAAAATGGCTTGGGGAAGGAAATTACAAACCATTCCTGTATCTTCACCAAGAAAATCTCAATGGAAAGAGCTGAACAAGATAAAAAAGTATGCCAGATACTATGTTAGAATAAAAAAAGAGAAAAGAGAGTCCTTGCTCTCAAAGAACTTACAATATAAAGGTCAGACAACATGCAAATATGCTGCATACCGTAAAAATAGGAAATAATTAGAAGAGAGGAGGTATTAGGATTAAAAGTTAGAAAAGGATTCCTATGAATGATTAGACTTTAGTTGGGACTTGAAGGAAGCAAAGAGAAAGCCAGTAGGCAAAGCTAAGAAGAAAGAGTATTCAAGACATGGAGAACAGATAGAGAAAATACCCAGATAGTAAACAACACTTAATATCTCTGAACTTGAGGGATGAAATGTTAAACAGTAGGGAGGCCAATGCCACTGTTTCAAAGAATATGTTTCAGGGATAAAGGTATGAGAAGATCAGAAAGGTTTGTGTGTGTGTGTGGGGGGGAATAAATTATGAAGTCTTTGAATGCCAAACAGAGGATTTTGCATTTGATTCTAGAAGTAATAGGAAATCATTGGTATTTATTGAGTAGGAGGGGGAGGGGAGAGATATCATGGTCAGACCTGCACTTAGAAAAGAATTAGGTGGCTCAATGGAGGCTAGGTTGGAATGGAAAGAGACTTGAAGTAGGCAGCTCCATTGGTAGGCTATTGTAGTAATCTAATTGTGAGGTGATGACACCACAGCATCAAGGTGGTGTTAGTGTCAGAGGAGAAAAGGGGAAATATTCAAGAGATATTGCAAATGTGAAGTTGACAAGTCTTGACAAAAGATTGGATATGGGACTTGATAATGAAGAGTCAAGGTTAAGAACTAAGTTACAACCTAGGACTGGTGGATATTACGGTAAAAGGGAAAGTAGGAGATGGGGAAGATTTAGGAGGAAAAGAACGAATTTGGTTTTGTACATGTTGTCTATTGGATATCTTTGAAAGGTTGGAAGGGCAGTGAAAATTTGAGGTCAGAAGGGATATTAGGACAGGATGTATGATGATATGATAATATTAGATCATCAACATAGGATTTGAGTAAGTGACCTGAGGGCACTAAGTAAAGGTAAGGTCAATACTAGAAAGTGTAGGCAGATGGGCTGGGAGTCTGTGCCATAAGAGGGGAACCAGGAATTTTGATTTCTTGTTTAAAAGAGACTTGATAATGGAACTTGAATCCCATGGGAGCTCATGAGATCACCTAGTGAAGCATCATAGAGGGAGAAGAAAAGGCTCAGGTCAGAACCCTGAAGGACATTTATGTTTAGAGGGTATGATATGGTCTGAATGAGGACGCAGGAAAAGGGGCTCCAAGGAGAAGTCAACAGGTCAGAGAACCCAGAGAGAGGAATGCCCTAAAAACCTAGAGAGAAGAGAGTACCAAGAAGAACAGGATGATCAATAGTGTCAAAGACTGCAGAGAATTTAAGATGAAGAAAAAAGACTGAGCAGACTCCCTTGAATGTGGCAATTGAGAGATCATTAGTAACTTTGGAAAGAGTAGTTCATGGGGGTATAATGAGTTTGGAAGCTGGATTTTAAGGAATAAGTAGTGAGAGGAGAAAAAGTGGAGACAATTTGTAGGCAGCTTTTTTAAGTTTAGCAGAAAGGGTAGAAGAGATATAATATCATATAAAGTTAGTGGTGATCAAAGGATCAAGTGACAGTTTTTTTTGAGAAGACTTGGGCATGTTTGTCAACAGAAGAGACTGAGTCCATAGAAAGATATTGAAGATAAGGAATGGATGGGGATCACAGAGAAGGCAGGTTGTTAGAGGAAAAGAGAGGAATGAGGTTGCTCTTCCAAGTAGAGGTGTTTGCTTAGGTAATGAATAGGGTCACCTCTTTGTGTGAGTCAGGAGTGAAGGAGGAGTTCGTGCAGAAAGTAACAGAGTGATATGAAATGAGGAAGAGAGAAGAGGAAGCTCATGGCATATAGCCTCAAATTTTTTTCTGCAAAATATGAAACAAGTTTCTCAGCTGAGAGAGTAAGGGTAGGGAAAGCCATGGGAGGTTTGAGGAGGAATTAAAAAGATTTAGAAGAGTCACTATGGAAAGTGGGATAATCAGTTGATAAAAGAAATGTAGAAGAATTGCCTATGCAGAAGTGAGGGCACAACTGAGGTAGGGTAATGAATTTGTAGTGACTGAATTAGAATGGTTGCATGATTTTTTCCATCTACATTCAATACATGTATAAGAAGTGAATTTGGCAAGGCACATTTGGTGATATTAAGAGACCAGGAACTCAAGAGAATTGAATGGTATGGAGTGTAACTGGTTTCCCAAGAGGTCAAGTTGATGAATAGAGCAAAAAGTGTGTAAGTAGTCTAGGAAAGATGACCTGGGAGAGAATTGAAGAGTTGAAGTACAAGTCAAGTTGAAGATGAAAGAGTAGGGTTTGGTAAAGGAAGACAAATGGACAGGTGTTAAGCCAATAGACTGTGATTAGATAAAGAGATTTAAGCATTCTTGAAGTTGGAGGTGGTGTTTTTATGGGTGATAGCAAGATCAATGGTATGTTTACCTTTGTGATTGAAGAGGAGTGTAAGAATAAGTTATGAGAAGTGAGTAGGTTGAGTAGGGTGTATGCAAGTCAATATGTGTATTTCTTTAAGTCCCCTACTATAAGAGCAGGAGATGGAAAGGAGAATAAAATTGGGAGCCAGGTATTCAAAGTACCAAGGAAGGGAGTATAACCTGAAGGTCTGTAGATAACTACAAGAACTTTGATGGGGGAGGGGTATATATGAATAGCATAAATCACAGAGGAGGAGAGGTTACTGAGTGAGAGGCAGAGGAAGAAACTGGAATTGGTAATGGGGGAGGATTTGTGGGGGATAGGAGCAGAGAGAGAAGTGAGTTGAGTAAGTGACCAGAGAGTACTAAGTAAAGGTATAGCCAGTACTAGAAAGGGTGGATAGGTGAGCAGGCAGGCAGTACCATAGGAGGAGAACCAGGGATTTTGATTTCTTTTTAAAAGAGATTTGATAATGGAACTTGAATGAAGAGATATGAGAAAACATTCCGAATTTACACTTTTGTGGAGTTGGGAGGGCCACAGGTAGTACACATTGTACATTGTTTTCAGACTTTTTTCAGTTATGCTGACTTTTTTCTTCTAAAAACATTGTATTTGTCAGGGATGGCTGAGGGACAGGGGAGTGATATAGTGGATACAATGGTAAGGAAAGAACAAAATATCAATAAAAACTTATGAAAAGATATTTGAAAGAAGCATAAAATCTCTTTTCAGTCATCAATCACTTTTCCATAATACTACCTATATTATTAAAAATAACTGTGGGGTCAATAGCCAAGTACTGGGGGAACAAAGTCAAAAAAAAATTCATTTAATATTTATTAGGATCTTATTATGTGAGTAGCATTATACTAGGTCTTGGGGAGAGAGGGAGTTTACAAAGTTTAAATAAGACCCTCTGCTTGATATTATGTCCTAGGGAGATGGTAAATAATTTATATTTTCAAAAACTGCTTGCAGATGCAATACTTCTAAACTTAAAAAAAAACCCGGATGTCTTCCTACTTTCCTAATTTTGTAGCATCTACTGTGGAGGGCGGGATCTCCCAGGGCCTGGGGACTTGGAGAGAAGCCTCGGGAGGCACAACAGTTCAAATCGCGCAACCTGGCAATGACAGTTCATGACCTACCTGCCTGCCTGCCCGCATGCCCTTCCCCCCACTCCACCCCGGTCTCTGACGTCAATATGCGCATGCGTGGTTCTATCGAGACGCAAGCAGCCCTCAGGGCTTCCTCGCCTTCTACATCCGGGTCGCAGTGACCCGAAGCCTTTGACTTCTACTCGAAGTAGTGACTTCTAGCGTCATTTTTCTCTCTAGGGATTGCCGTTTTTCTCTCTGAGAACCACTGCGGCAGCTTTCCAGTCCCTCTAGCTGTCTTCGCCTCGCCAACGCGACGTCTTTCCTAGCTTCCGGTCGGGACGCCTCGATCCACTTCCTGTTCGTCACTTCCGGGCGGCGCCGCCGGTTCCGGTGTGGCAGGTTCTTGTATCCGCCGCCGCTGCCAGTCGGGACTCCGTTCCAGGTGAGGGGGCGGGACGCCTTGCGTTGCCCCGAAGTGAACTGACGGAAACGGGGGTGGGGACCTCCGTGGGAAGCCGGGCCGTTCCACGTCCCTTCCCTCCGCAGCCCGAGTCTCCTCTTCCGCAGGGACCCCGGCCGGAGGCCGAATCCGCCGCTGTCCCGCGGGCTTCCTGTGGAGATGAGCCGGATGGGAGGGGAGGGAG
The DNA here is from genome assembly GCF_037893015.1 of Macrotis lagotis. Taxonomy (NCBI): domain Eukaryota; kingdom Metazoa; phylum Chordata; class Mammalia; order Peramelemorphia; family Peramelidae; genus Macrotis; species Macrotis lagotis. The sequence goes on along the minus strand of NC_133658.1, from coordinate 389,858,540 downwards.
AGGAAGGGACTTGGGCATCGGGGAGGCGGGCTGGCCCCCTCCCCAAGGCCCGGGCCAGCTTCACCATCCCCCTGACAGACCATTTGTTTCCTCACGTTTTTCTCCAAGCCTTTACAGAAGTCCTGCTCTCCCGCTTCATCTTGGCCACTCTTCCCTCCCCTCCCCCCCATTTCTATTCCTTGTAACTCCCGCCTGAGGGGGGTCTCCAGCCTTCCGCCTTCCCTAACTTGAGGACTTCACGAATATTAAGGCGCTCTTGCTTTTTTCCCACCTTTTCCGCTATGCCTCTCAGTACGGCCGGTCGTTTTCTCCATAACCTTGCTATTAGTGTAACTGCAAATTCTGGCTAGGCGTCTTATCATTAGAGAAAGTATGTGTATGTGTAACCGTGTGTCTGTTTTTTCCAAGTTCAGTGCTTTGCAGAGAGCAGATGTTTACAAAATAAATGGTTTGTTCAATTGGATTCCCCTGCCCTTTTCCTTCTTTTACTGTTGTCTTTGAACTTTTCTTCAAAGTGTGGGTTGTAGCATGTCATTTATAGACCTATTACAAAATGACTGGAGGTTGTAATGCTATGAAAAGAGCCCTGGATGTGGAATCCGAGGACTTGCATTCCAATCCCAGCTCTGCTACTCTAGGGCTTGTATGACTTGGGTCAAGTCTAATTCCTTATCTTTTTTGTTATCATCTAGAATATGAACAGGTTATACTAGATATTCTCGTAAGGTATCTTCTATACTTTCTTCTAGTTCTCCAGCCCGCCTCACCCATGCCCATTCTTTCCTTTTCTAGGGCTTTTGAAGATAAATTGCTTGATCGCATGCTTCAGGGATGTCTGTCTGTCAGTCTGTCTCTCTCTCATAATCAAATGGGGTGGACATAAATATTCTTTTTTACAGTTATGCTAGTTTGAAGTTCTTTTTTTTTTGCTTATATTGTTCATTTGTTTGATGTGGTAGTTTTTCCCCTAAAGTTTTTATGAGTTTTTATAACTATTGATAGAAAATTTTCTAGAGAGAAAAGTTAAAAGACAAACCTTACTGGAAATCTAATTGTGTATATCTAATTATAAACTTAATGCATTATTACTGCTTTGGTAATTTTCATTTTAACATATCTTTTGAATCTTTGAGCTTTAAAAAAAAGTCTTTATTAAGGGGATTAAGAGAAAAGTTACTGTTGTTACTTTCTGCATTGTTACTTTGTTGACTTTCATTTAAAGATATATACTACAAGATCTTAGACCGTAAATGACCTAATACAGTTCAAACTTTTCATTTTACAGAAGAGAGAACTTTTGAGGCCAATGATTAAGTGATTTACATAGTCACACAACAAATTAATATTGGAGTTGAGATTATAAGACCAACTCTTAGAACTCCTTACTTGGTACTCTATCTTTTTCCTCTGAGGATCATAATATTTGAAGCTTGAAAGAACCCTAGAAATCATCTAGTTCCTTTCCCTTCTGTTTTACAGATGAGAAAAGTGATACATAGAGGTTGTGACTTGCCCAGGAATTTGAAATCATAGCCCTAGGGCAGCAGGTTTGAATTAGCATCCATCTGTTGGATGTTAGTGTTTGTGAATATTTAGATAACTTTTATATTTATAGAGGATGATGTTAATTTTAGTACTTGTACTACCAAACATGGTATATACTGTAATTGGCAATTCACACATTTGAATTTTTTTCCATCAGAAAGAAATTGATCATTTTTATGCTAAATAAACAAATCATTTCATTTTTATTCAGCTTTATTGGGGCTCATAACATTGAATAAGTAACTGAAGTAGAATTTGGTATCTTGAATTATATTGATAATGATTTTTAAAATTATTTAAAGTTCAGTAAATTTTGTTCTAATGTTAGTTTAGTATGTTTAGTTATATTCTTACAGCTAATAGGTCATGTTTCTTTCATGCCAACACTAAGTGATTTTGAAACTCAGAGTTTACTTTTATCCTGCCATTTGCTTGTGTAATACAAGAAGAGAGGAGGAGGTAAGGAACTATATTTTAGAAGATTTCAATTAAATATTTCATTAGCCAAATGAATTTATAAAAGTTACATTTTTTTTAAGCCAGAGTTGATTTAGGAAGAATGAGTTTATAAAAAAAATCTTTTAAGTGCGAAGATATGAGGATGATGACATATGGGAGTGAAGGGAGAGAAATGCATGAGGCTACTGAATAATAATATTAGAAATAATCATTTTAAGGTACCATATTTTAAATAACATTTCATCAAATTGCAGAATACTATTCAGGTCTTGTGTGTGTGTGTGTGTATATATATATATATATGTATTCATTTTTAATTTTTTATTTGCCCATTCTTTCCTTTCTAGGGCTTTTGAGGATAAATTGCTTGATCGCATGCTTCAGGGATGTCTCTCTCTCTCATAATCAAATGGGGTGGACAGGAATATTCAATAACCACACTTTCTGAAGAAGATACAGTATTCGACCTCAAGCAGTCCCTCAAGACACTTACAGGAGTGCTACCAGAACGACAAAAGTTGCTGGGTCTCAAAGTTAAAGGTAAAAAATATTCTTTTTTTTTTTAAATAAATATTTGCGTAGAGCTTTCTACCCTTCTTCATTGAAGTATGTATGTAGATTTTATTTAATGTTACTGTAATATTTAAATGTACTTTTGCTTTAGTACAGTGTTTTTTCCTTCTGTGTTTGCATCTTAAGCAGTACAAATCAACCTGTAACATTTTAGTAACATATGTTATATGAAAATCTATATAAAAGAATTATCAATAATGATAAGGTTACTTTTTATTTTCTTGAGAATTACCAATCCTTAGCCTTATAGTTATTTTTACTTAGAGTTCAATTTCTTGCATAGGTTTATTAGGTGAAACTGAATCTAGAATATTCTTTTAGTTTTCAGTTTCTCTTAAAGTTCTGGGTCTTTTGTTCATCCCATATAATTTTTTCTGCTTTTCAAATGAGGATGGTGTTCCACTCACATCAACTCTGTAAGGGCTTTTCACAGCATTTTATGATATTTAGCTTATGTAATAATAATAACAATAATAGCTTTGGAAGAATAAATTTTATGTAGTTGTAAAAGTGGTGACTGTATGGGGGGAAGGGTGGTGTTGTGCTTGATTCTTTTTGGAAGGGTATTTTCTTTATTTTAAGTTAGTAAAGGATGAATTTATAAAGGTAGGATATTTTATTGGGTAAAGGGGAAAATAACACCAAGATCAGCTACTGCTTATTAGTATTTTAGACATATGGCTATTAATTTACATATTTCTATGCCAGTTTAATTTCACCTGCTGTGAAATTGTACAGATTTTTATTTTAGGGTTTGTGTCATGGAATAGTGAAGTTGGCTTTTGAACTTTAGTGAAAAAACAGTCATTTGCTTGTATTGTAGGCAAACCTGCAGAAAATGACGTTAAGCTTGGAGCTCTCAAACTGAAACCAAATACTAAAATCATGATGATGGGAACTCGAGAGGAGAGCTTGGTAAATGTTTACAAACCATTTGTTCCTTTGAAGATGTTACAATCTACATTACATTGTTGTACCATAGTTATAATTGTGATAAGGCTGTCACAGTTTAGCAGTAAATTAAAAAAAGTAGCATAATATCATAGGCAAGGTATTAACTCATAGCAGAACATAAGTAATTATGTTTCATATAGAGCCATATGTAGGTACTAAAGTAGCTGGAATGGGGATCATATTTAATATATCAAATCTTAGAGTGAAATTTGTTATCTTTAGAAATCTTCCACGATATGTTTTGAAAACATTGTCCCTCAAATTGTTCACTTTATTTGAACTTTAAATCATATTTTTAAATAGATAAATGATAGATAATTTTGGTATAATTTTTTAAAATAAAAATGACAAGAAATGTTAAAATTGAGGCTATGCTCCTTTTCCATATTTTTAGGAAGATGTCCTAGGCCCACCACCTGACAATGATGATGTTGTCAATGATTTTGATATTGAAGAGGAAGTAGTTGAAGTAGAAAATAGGTAAGTTGCTAGTACTTTCAGAGAAAATTGGATTAAATATGAAAAGTGAACACTTCAACTATATTTTTACTTTTTGCATTAGGGAAGAAAACCTACTAAAAATTTCTCGAAGAGTTAAAGATTACAAAGTGGAAATTTTGAATCCTCCCAGGGAAGGAAAAAAACTTTTGGTTCTAGATGTTGATTATACATTGTTTGGTAAGTAACTTGATAAGAATTTTCCCATTTCTTTTTTTTTAAGCAGTATAGTGTTTTGTATGCAGTATTTTTAAATTAATATTTTACTTTATATCCCTATCCTTTTTACTTATTAATTTTGCCAAAAAGATTTTTAGATTTTAGAATTTGTCATGTTGATTTGGAAATTAATTACTTCTAAACAAATTGTGCCATGCAACAGTGCTAAATGAATGTGTGTGATAGAAAAATTAACCTATTGCTGTGTTACCATTTGTTTATTAGAAGTGTATTTGCAATCAGTAAATAGTAAATGAGAGTTTACTCAAAATTGAAACCGGTACATCAGTGAATTAGCCTTTTTTTTTTAATTGAGGAAAGCTGGTTTCCTTCCCATCTTGATTTGAAACACTAATGTGTAAATATGTTTATATTCCTACTTGGCAAAATGTAACTCTGAGAGCAGCTTTATTAAAAGGATAGTATTCTTTTAGAATTTATGATGTTAACTTATCTTTAGATTCCAAGGAAATAATTTTTACCACTAAAGAATTATTTGTTATAGTGTGTGTGTGTGTGTGTGTGTGTGTGTGTGTGTGTATACTTAGATCCATGCTTTTGTTTTTTTGTTGTTTCACTCATATTTCTATTCATTAAAATTCATTTCAAAAGATATTGAGCATACACTATTTACAATACATTTTACTAAATCTTGAAAAGAAAAATACCAAAATAACCGATTCCTGACTATTGCCCTCAAAGTGATTTTTATTTAGTAGAAAAAAATAAAAGATATGGAACATTTTAAGTGCCTAAAAGAGGTAAAGAGAGAATTAATAGGAAGAAGAGATCTCTTCTAGTCAAAGGATTAAGAAGGCTTCATGGAGTGCAGTAGCAGAACTGGGTTTTGAAAAAAATTGATAGAATTTCAAAAGTGGATATGGTGGGGAAAAAAAGGGAAGAAGGAGAAAGAAGAGTATTCTAGGCATATGATACATTGTAAGTTACACAGTGCAAAGAGGCAAGATATGTTTATGAAAAGATAAGCAATCCATTTTGGACAGCATATGGCATATAGATTACATTAAGGGGGAGTAGTGTGAGATAAGACTACAAAGGTAGTTTGGAGTAGATTGTACAGGGCCTTGAATTTCATTTTGAACTTGAATTTGTTTGGGTTTTGGGAGCTGTACAATTAGAGATAAGCATAATAAAGGATTGGTTTGGTTTTTGGGGAGAAATGCAATCAGATAAGTGTAATAAAGAATAATTTTGAAGTGAAGTTCAGGATGAATTAAAAGGTGGGATAAATCAGAGTTAGAACAGTTGTATGGCAATAATCTTAAATTAATTGTCTCACAATTTTCTTAATTTATTTTTTTTTTTTTTAGATCATAGGTCCTGTGCAGAGACTGGGGTAGAATTAATGCGTCCATATCTTCATGAATTCTTAACATCTGCATATGAAGATTATGACATAGTTATTTGGTGTAAGCTATATTTTTCACATAAAGATTTTTTTGCATATCATTTAGCCTTCCTGAATTCTAATTCTTAAGCCCATAAATTGCTAGAAACCTAAAAAAGAAGACCCCTTTTGGCTTGATAAAAGAGTAGGAGAATTGTTAGCTTGAATGGAGGATTTTTTTTTTTTACTTTCTTATATGGTACAATATGGTGCTTTCTGGGATTACAGGGGGTAAATCAGGACCATTTTCTTTATTATTCTAGTCTTTTAAAATGATGACATGCTTTAAGGGGAAAAATGTTATTCTCCACAGAGCATGGTGTTAGATTAATGTTTTGATAATTTTTTTCTATTTAAGTTTTCTACTGTCATAAATATATGAATTATAAAGTATAGTTTTCTGTCTGCATATTTGTCTGCCTCACTATTATTCCCATTGTAGTGATAACAGCCCTTAAAGCTTTAACTTTTGAGTTAAATTTTTCCATTGACCTTAAGTATTTTTTTAACCTCACCAAAGTTTTCATTTATTGACCTTTTTTTCCCTCCCCTAATATTTCAGTAATGGTTTCCTTCGTTGATTTTGTATCTTTTATGGACAGAGTACTATACTACTAGTTTCTGGAGGATAAATAAAAAAATTAAATAAGATATGGCCCTGACCTTCTTAGAGGTTATTCCATAGTGGTAATCTGCATGTCTTGTTCCACTGTTCTTTGGACCAGAAGAGCTTGACTTTTATTTTGCTTTGGACTACTTATGAACCATTATCTGAATATTTGGAAAATGAGCACTTTGTACATATGTATTTTTTTTAGTTTTGTTATTATCAGGAAAGGCTGCCAGGCTCAACAAATAATAGGTTTGTCAACCCTGGCAGAAGACTGATTATGGTTGAGTTGTAATCAGTTGCCAACACAAATGGGATTACACTTGTACTTGTAACAGTACAACTAGGAACTCTTGTTTGGTAGCATTTGCATGAATGAGATAGAACCCTGGGTACCCCAAAATATGCAAATATGTGACTTGAGTACTAAGGGAATGGTACTATTTCTTAAAGGGAATTTACAATCTGACTTAATAAGTGTTCTTCATTTGTAATTATTGTAAACAAAGGATATGTGTATTATATAGATATTAGTAGCATAGATTTAGAGCTGGGAAGGATCTCTGAGGTCCTCTAATAGAAAGAACTGGAGAATGGTCTGGGATTGAATCTAGCCTCTCCTTCTGTGTGACTTTAGGCAAGTCATTTACCCTCTGGACATCATTTATTTGTCTGAAAAAAATGAGTTGATTGAACTTGATAAATTGGAATTCCTTCCACCTCAAAGTCTATTTTATATATATATATATATATATACATATATATATATATATATATATATATATATATATTCTACACAGTGGTGCAGAGTTTTCTTTCTTGAAGATATGCCAAAAACAATTGGTATGGTTTTTTTTCTGTTTCTTTGAAGATTGAAGATAATTTTTTATAGGCAGTAATAGATACCTAATATGATTACTTTGCCTGGATCATTTTTTAGAGGAAATCTTGTTTATACAAGAGATAGAAGATTTTACTATTGCACAATTTGAATTTTTCATGTATTTTGTATTTTAGCCGCTACAAATATGAAGTGGATTGAAGCTAAAATGAAGGTAAATGTTAGAAAAGAACTACCAAGATTTCAGTTACTAGAAACAATAAAAATGTACAGTTTTAAGTATTATTAGAATAAAGTCAATGAAATGAAAAAGTAAAACTACATTTATAGGGGAAGAGATATTTTTAGTTTATTTGAATTTGATACTTTTAAAATTACTTTTCCAGTGTATCTATTTCTTACCTATTGTGTCTATTTTATCTCTTAAAATGTCAATTTTAGTCTCATTTATTATGATTGAAAAAGAATGGTATTCTGGACAAATAAGTTAATGTTTTTCTTTTTTTTTTTTTTAGTTCATCTTTATCTACACTTCTGATTTTTTAAAATTCATCTAGTAAGATTTGTCAGCTTAACAGATTGTTGGTCATATGGCTATAAAAAATTTAATATGCAGGAAATGACAGTTGGAATTTCCCCATAATTGAGCCGTTGTCTCTATGCATTGAAATTATGGGGGGGGGGAGCAAGCTAAGCAGTGGGGAAGAGCATCAGAGTTTTTCTTAAACAATTGTTGCTTCAGTAATGTGTATTTTTGTTTCTAGGAACTGGGAGTAAGTACAAATACAAACTATAAAATCACCTTCATGTTGGACAGTGCTGCTATGATAACAGTGCATACCCCGAGAAGAGGCCTAATAGATGTAAGAAGTGTTTTTATTTGAAAATGTATTTACCTTTTGTTATACTTTCCTGGGTTCCCTCAAAATATTAAAAGAATTAGAACACCTTTTAGTACATTGAGTACATCTTCTGTGTAGGACTTATAGAATCCCAAGAACTGAACAGAATAAGAAAACAAGAGCAGAATGGGACACTTACAGAGCATCTGATAGTTATCAGAAGATTTATTTAACCATATCAAGGGAGAGAGATGCAGAACAGGCAAAAGATTTCCTATGGTGATACAATATTGAATGATTTGAATGCAAGTTCTTTGGCTTTGTGTTGTTTATGGTAGTCTACTGGTTAGAAAGCTGAAGGAGGAACTTTTGCTTTGACTTTGGACTCATGAGACTAGGAAGTTTTGTCAGAGACCTCTGAGTCATTAGTTGCTTGAATCAGTGAGATTCAAGGATTGTCTCAATGCTTTTAAGGAAAAACTAGTCTAGCCCATGTCTGGGAGAACCTTATGAAAAGCTAAGTCATCCTCTATGGCAAGATCCTAGGAATATTGTTTCTGTGGCAGATACATTTTGATTTCACTTGACAAAGGAAATGCTCACATAAATATAATTTGAAGTATATGATACTTCACCTTTATATTCTTTTGGTTAGTAAGGGACCAAACTGATATTACAGAATGATCTTATGAATGTATGCAGAGGGATAGAAAAGTAGCAGATAACTTTTGATTTCTGTCAGTGCAAGAAAATTCAGTTAAGGAGAAAAAAATCCAAACAGCCATTCTCTGTCTCTTTCTGTGTGTGTGTGTGTGTGTGTGTGTGTGTGTGTGTGTGTGTGTGTTCGTGTTCATAGCATATTTTTATTTTTATTTTTTTGTTTTGCTTTTTAGGTTTTTGCAAGGCAATGGGGTTAAGTGGCTTGCCCAAGGCCATACAGCTAGGTAATTATTAAGTGTCAGAGACTAGATTTGAACTCAGATACTCCTGACTCCAGGGCCGGTACTCTGTCCACTGTGCCACTTAGCTGCCCCCTGTTGATAGCATATTAAATTGACAACTTCATAGCAAAGAGACCATCAAAGTTCTTCTGGACCACAACTAATGATTCATCTTTGAGTGTGTGTGTGTGTGTCTGTGTGTGTGTCTGTGTGTGTATGCCACCACAATGAAAAAAAATTAGCAAAATATTAGATATTATAATAAATTAAGGGACAGCTAGGTGGCATTGTGGATAGAGCACTGGTCCTGGAGTCAGGAGGACCTGAGTTCAAATGTGACCTCAGACACTTAATAATTGCCTACCGGTGTGACCTTGGACAAGTCACTTAACCCCATTTGCCTTGTTTTAAAAAAATCACGTGAATAAATTAAGGAGGATCTTATAAACAAGAACAAAAACATTTTCCTACCTTATGTAAAATTGTGTTTTATTGACATCTGAAATTTCATGTGTACTTTTGACTGTTGACATCAAGAAAAATATAATGATCTAGAGAAAGTCCAGAGAAGAGCAACTAAAAAGATAGACCAGCTCTGTATGGATAGATTAAAATGATTAAGAATCTTTTTTTTTTGTCAAGCATTTAATAAGTGCTTATTATTATATATACTAAGCACTAGTAATACAAAGAAAAGTTAAAAACATAGTCCCTACACTTTAGGAATTCAGATGGATGAGACACTATGCAAATAACTGTGTGTAGGTGTATCCATGTGTCCATGTAGATATCTTATCTAGTGAAGGTAGAAGGTAATTTCAGAGGGAAGTCATTGGTAGTAAAAAGGATTGGGAAAGGAGTCCTATAGAATTTAGGATATGAAGAAAAGCCAGAAGAGAATTTTTGTTTTTGTTTTTGGGTTTTTTTGCAAGGCAATGGGGTTAAGTGACTTGCCTAAGGCCACACAGCTAGGCAATTATTAAGTGTCTGAGACCAGATTTGAACTCAGGTACTCCTGACTCCAAGGCCAGGCCAGTGCTTTATCCATTTCACCACCTAGCCGCCCCCAGAAGAGAATTTGAAGAGATTTGAAGAAAGCTAGGAAGGCTAGGAGGAGAAAGAATATATACTCAGCATTAGGAACAGTTATTACAAGACTTAGAGACTGGAGACGGAATGCCATGTTGGAGGAACTACGAGAAAGTCAGTGTAGCTAGATTATAGAACATATAGATGATGAGGAAAAATCCTGTTGAAATAAGAACTTAAATTGCAATTTAAGTCTATGAAAAGTGAAAATGAAACTTTTTATAGCAGATGATAAGTGAGTATATCAATATGTAGATAAATATTTTGTTTATACCAAGAGGTATTTTGGTTGTATTAAGAAATAATTTGACAAAATGATAAATGACTGCTAAAATAAGCTGATATATACATAGCCTGAATCTGGACTCCATTATCTCATAGCATGTCCCTTAGGCACCTTGTTAACAAAAGACTATACAGATCTAGTATTATTCCAATGTGGTATTCTCCAAATATTTTTCTTTAAAATTTTTAAATTTGTATTTTTTATCCCCCAAATTGCAATTTTAATGCAGAAAAAGATTTAGTAAAAAGAAAAGTTGGTCAACAATAGTGGATAGAGGGGAAAGTTGAATAATAGGCTTTTTCAGAATGAATGAGAATCTGTATTAGTGAACTTTACTTAATGATTCTGTCTACCATACCACACTGTCATCAGTGAATTGGCAGTAGTAATGTTTAAGTGGTCTCACTCAGTCAAGAAGTGATTCTATTAACTAATTTAAACATTGCCCCAAATAATAAGAAAAATAGAGATCAAAAGAGCTCTGAGGTTTCAGCTCACACCCAAAAATTGTCAAAGAAGGACTAAGTAGGCTTTGGAGGTGTTATGAAAAGATTGATATTCTTTTTAAAAATTTTTTTATTTTTTATTTTTTAGGTTTTTGCAAGGCAAATGGTGGCTTGCCCAAGGCCACACAGCTAGGTAATTATTAAGTGTCTGAGACCAGATTTGAACCCAGGTACTCCTGACTCCAGGGCCGGTGCTCTATGCACTGCACCACCTAGCCAGCCCAAAAGATTGATGTACTAAAATGTCACTGGTAGAATTGTGAAATGGTCCAACCTTTATGGAAAGGAATTTGAAATTATGCTAAGAAAGTAATTATGTCCATTGTCTCAGAGATCCTGTTGACAGACACATAGCCCAAAGAAACAAAGATAGAGGGGCAGCTAGGTGGCGCAGTGGATAGAGCACCGGCCCTGGAGTCAGGAGTACCTGGGTTCAAATCTGGTCTCAGACACTTAATAATTACCTAGCTGTGTGGCCTTGGGCAAGCCACTTAACCCCATTTGCCTTGCAAAAAAAAAACTAAAAAAAATGGGGAAAAAAGAAACAAAGAGAGAAAGATCTCATATTCAGCAGAATGTATATATAGAACTTTGTATGGTAGTATAGAAATGGAAACACAATTGATGCCCATTGATTGTGGATAGCTAAATGAATTGTGATCCATGAATTAAATGGAGAAGCATGGAAAGACATAAACTAATGTAAAAAAATGACTTAAGCAGCACCTTGAAAACAAAATACACAAATGATTGTGTAATTGCAATAACCAAGTTTGAAACTGAGGATGCAGTACAAAAATGTACTTATTTCTGATTTTTGCAGAGACAAAAGCCTATGGATGTGGAGCATTGCATATGTTGTCAGGTTAATGTGTAGGTTTTATTTGAATGCATTTTTTTTAGGTTTTTTTCTTTTTGCAAGGCAAATGGGGTTAAGTGGCTTGCCCAAGGCCACACAGCTAGGTAATTATTAAGTGTCTGAGACCAGATTTGAACCCAGGTACTCCTGACTCCAGGGCCGGTGCTCTATCCACTGCGCCACCTAGCTGCCCCTATTTAGATGCATTTTGCCACTATTTTTATTTATAATTACAATGCATAATTTAATTAGGGACAGACAGAGAGATAGTTTCAAAAATTACATAAATACAAGAGATTTCAATAAAAAATTTTAAGAGTGTAATGGATGAGTGATACCATAAATTAAAGGAGCACAGAAGAAATCTTTCAAGTCTATGGATAGGGGAAGAGTTCATGAACAAAGATGGGTTCACAGGAGGTAAAATGGACAGTTTTAATAACATAAAATTTAAAAAGTTTTGTGCAAACAAAAAATTAAGCTAAATTTTAGCTATAAGCAAGAAATTGGGGAAAAAGTCTTTGCAATAGATTTCTCTGATAAGTCTCAATTCTAAGATAAATAGGGAAATTTGAATCATTGAATCATAAGAACAAGAGCCATTTTCCATTTGATAAATGGTCAAATGATATGAATAAGCAGTTTTCAGAGAAGAAATCCTAGCCATCAATAAAGTAGATGAAAAAAGTCTCTAAATTATTAATATTTAGAGAAATAGAAATTTAAACAACTCTGAAGTACCATTTTTGAACACATGAGGTACATCCACCAGTTTAGTGACAAAAGAAGAAAATGACAAATGATGGAGAGTCTGTGGGAAAAACAGGTACATTCTTGTACAGTCAAGAGAGCTGTAAACTTGTCTGGCCATTCCAGAAAGCAATTTGGAGCTAGTAAATTATGTATACTCTGACCCAACTATGCCACTATTAGATCAAATTAATTTTAAAAAAAGTGAGGCAACTAAAATGGCACAAGTGGATAGAGCACTTGCTCTGAAGTCAGGAGGACCTGAGTTCAAATTTGACTTCAGATATTTGATAGTTACTACCAGTGTGACTTTGTGGCAAGTCATTTAACCCATTCATTGCCTTGCAAATTTTGCCTTCCCCCCCAAAAAAGAAAAACAATAAAAGGATACATGTGCTAAAATATTTATGAAGACTCCTTTTGTGATAGTAAAAAATTGAAGACTGAAAAGGTAATCATCATTTTAGAGAATGTATTATAGTATATGAATATAGAATATTATTGTATTGTAAGTAATGATGGAAGGGGATGATTTCAGAGAAACCTGGAAAGACTTGTATGAATTCATGCAAAGTGAAGAGAATAAAACCAGGAGGACAATATTATTGGAAAGTCAAACAACTTTGAAAGACTTAGGTGCTATGGTCAGCAAAGTGATAACCACAGTTCCAGAAGACTCAGTGAAGCACGTTACTCATTTCTAGGTTGAGAGGTGATAGCTTCATAATGTAGATTGAGACATATTTTGGGGAGAGGAACTGGTTAAGGTGGGAATTTGTTTTGACAAACGAGTTGGTTATTTTTTTCAGTTTGGGTGGAGGCTGAGAATTAGGAGCTGAAAAGAACATGAAATTAAATTTAAAAAAATAAAAGTATTAGTGGGTTAAAAAAGAACTTTAGAAATAAGAAAGTTTTTGAAACCATTTGTTTATAAATATGACTTGCCACCATAACATACTATCATCTCTCAAGAAGGAGCTCCTGTCTTTTTTAAATATATTATCTCTAACAAATTAAAATATATTATCTCTACCACATAAAAATAAAAATGAAAGTTTTTAATATTTCAAAATTTTGTAATTATGGAAACACAATAAAAAAATGAACTAAAATGTTCCTCATTAAGACACTTTTGGGTATCAATCAAGATGACATGATTTGGATGTCAGATGAATAAGAGAAGAGATCCAAAAGTATAGGACCACATTTCACAGGCCATGTGAGTAATTCCATTTGGGATACATTTTAGAATTTATGAATGATTTTCTTATTAATCAAATGAATGACTCGATTTTATATTAGGTTTTCATTTTACTATTTCCAAGAAATTACTTTGTTTTGATATCAATGAACTACTGAGAAGCTGATTTCATGTTTTCTTATTTTGAGGAAAATTGCTGAGCATCATAGTTTTTTTTAATTAGTAGAATTTAGAACTTACTCAAAATAGAAACTCCAATTTTCCTGTTAGCCTTATTTGTTAATTTGTTAGGCAGCATGTAAAATGAATGCTATTGCCATTTGGCATTACAAGTTGCTTCAATTATTTAAGACTTTGAGGGCTTATGTAAACAAAACTTCCTTTTTTATCCTCTAGGTAAAACCTCTTGGAGTTATATGGGGAAAATTTTCAGAGTTCTACAGCAAAAAAAATACCATTATGTTTGATGATATTGGAAGAAATTTTCTTATGAACCCACAAAATGGATTAAAGGTAATTAAGTCATTCTAATATTACTTTACATGACCTAGAAGAAATGGCAGTTACAGAAATTTGAAGGGACAATTGTTTGGAACTATTCTTAAGACCACAGCTGAAAGAAGCTTAAATTGATTAGAGAAATTCATAAAATAGAATAGTTTGTTTCCTTACCATTTATTTTTCCTAAACTCTTCATTAAAAAATCTGAATGTCAGATTAAAAATAGCATTTGAAAACTTGAATCTTCACAGTTTAATTTTATCATATAAGACATGTATAGCAAACTATGTAAGGTAGTTAAAAATGCCTCATTACTTCATGCATTTTATATGTTTGAGTCATGACTCTTTGATTAACTAACTCATCCAAGGTTTTTTCTTTTGTTTGTTTTTATAAATTAGCATGAAAGTTCTCTAACTGCAGAGCAGCATATACTGGCTGCCATTTGACTTAGATCAAAACTAAAATCATCAGATTATTATCATAAAATAGAAATGTTGACAATAAAATTTTTAGTTCTTACCCTGTTTTTCCCAGCAACACATAAGAAATAATTAATTTAAAAACTTAAGGCAAGCAAATTTTTGATGCTTTCCTCACAGATTGACTTTGGGCAAGAATGCTAATCTATTGAATTAATGGAATACATTTGAAATTTGAAGGTAGTATAATCTGTATTTGGTAGTGATGACTAACTTTTTAAGTAAATAATATGTAATGCTTAGGGGAAATGCCCTTCAGGAATTTGAAGGTCACCATGTACTTAGAAGTATTTGCTTTTTTCAACAAATTTTTATCGTAATACAAGAGCAATATTTACAAATTTTTGCTCATATGAACTGGAATATAACTAATGGGTGTCAATTGCATGACCTTTGAGTAGAAAAAATTCACTCTATTGGATGATAAGTGTTTAACCTAGTATTTGCTTGAAGTAGAGAGTGGGAGAGCCATTGCCTCATTTCCCTTTTAGATCATAACAGTTATTTGAAAAATGGTCCTTAAATCAACCCTAAATTTGTTTCTTTGTGTTTTCAACTCCACTATCCCTAATTCTACCCCCTGGGACCAAACAGAACAAGGTCTTTGAATATTTAAAATTAGCTATCATGTCCTTGAGTCTTCTTCAAGTTAAGTCTCAGTTCCTTCAAGCAAGTAGCATGAATTAGAGGCCCTTCACCATTCTCATTTCTTTAATTTGAGTATCAATTCCCTATTGACCTTTTTTTTTAATTATTCTTTTTAGGTCATTTTCCTTTCCTTTACACTTATTTGTTCCAACCCGGTTGAACTCCTAATCTGCTTCTAATCTAATCTAATCTGGTTCTGTCATTTCCTATCTCTGTGTGTTCTCAGAGGCCATTCTACTTGTCTGAAATATACTCCTCTACTCTACCCATAAAAGCTACTCTACCTTTGAAATACAGCTTAGTATTTACCATGAAAATCTTCCTTGTTACTTCATTTAGAGCACTTATTCCTTCAGGTTGACTTAGGACACTTTCCTAGAGCTTTGCTTTTTATCCATCACATTCTACATTATATGAAAATTATTTGCACAACTGTCTTAATATGTTATAGTAGAATATAAACTCTTTTAGGATTGGATTTCCATGTTTTCTCTCTTTTGTTTCCTCAGTTTTTTCTTTAATACCTTATACACATTGTTATTGAGTTTTTCAGTCATGTCTGACTCTTTGTGACCCTGTGGACCATAGCATGCTAATGCTGTCCTTGGAATTTTCTTGACAAAGATACTTGGCAAAAAGTGGTTTGCCATTTCCTTCTCTAGTGGATTAATAAGGCAAACAGAGTTTAAGGAACTTGGCTAGGGTTATTCAGCTAGTAGGCATTTGAAGCTTTAAACTCAGGTTTTCCTGATTCCAGGCCTAGTGCTCTATCCCAGCAACCTTTTATCTTAAACATATATTTGTTGAAGTGTGGTGGAGTTGTTTTGGGCAGCCGCATAGTTCACCTAAACCCTTCCTCTTGATTGATTGATAGGTAATACACAGTTCTTGTTTGTGCTTTTTGCTACTGGCTACAGAATGAGACATGAATGAATAAAGCCTATTTGAAATCATTGCCAACCTTAGTTTTGAATGGTAATCTGTATAATTTAGAGTGGTGACTTTGCTTAATTTGTTCAAACTAAGGGCAGATCAACAAAGACACTGCAAAATAATATATTTTTTTAAAAAGTCGGTACATAGATATTTGAAGAAATTGTGACATAAAATAATTCGTGAACTTTTCTGAAGCAGAAATTCTTAATGCTTTATACTTAATCTAAAAAATATGTCCATGAATCCCTAGTTGAAGAGAGGATAGCAGTAATAGTTATATATAAAATTTTTTTTGCTGAAAAACACATAGGGGAGTTTGTCAGTTTTTTAGTTTACAGAGATGAAATGGAATTTACAATTTGAAGTTAATGTAGTCTAGGCTTATTACTTAGTCCCAGATTCTCTCCTATAACTCTGAAATACTATTTATAAATAAATTTTTTCATTCTTTTTTCTTTATTGAACTCATCACATTATCCTTGACATTCTGGCATAATGAGATTAGATTGTATTTTGGCTAATTTTATCTAAATGAAATTATTTACATTTGTATTTAAGTAGTATAAGATTTTGTTGAGAAAGTTGTTTGAATTTTAGAAGAGATTATACAGAAGAGTAGAACTGCTATACAGATTAGTCCCTTGGGGGATACAAAAATTAGAAGAAAGAATTATATTTTCATTCTCTGAACTTTAAGATAAAGGATGTGACACAATATTGTTGGATTCTGAAGAGTTTTCATCGTGCTCTAAGATAGTTTAATGATCTGAGACTATGTTGTTATTAATGTTCAAAGTAAATTTTATAAACTTAATTATGTCTTGTAAATAGCAGAACATTAAAGGATTGCTATAGATTTCCTTATCTCAATCTAAGGTGTTGAATGATCTTCTTTCCTAATAGATAAGGCCTTTTATGAAAGCTCATCTAAATAGAGATAAAGATAAGGAACTTTTAAAGTTAACTCAATACCTCAAGGAAATAGCAAAATTAGATGATTTTTTGGAACTGAATCACAAACACTGGGAAAGGTAAGTACTCAGTTTCCATTTTTTCTCTTTAAAACCAACATGTTTACAGAATTAATTAGGAGACTCCTCATATGCTTGACAATTTAACTTCATATTTGTTTGAAATGGGTCAGTCTTTTAAGTTTTTTACAATTTAGAAACAAAAGAGAATGTTTTTTCCCTGACAAAACCTCACCTTTTTTTCAGAAACTCTTCTAATTATTTTGATGCACTAGCAGTATATGCTTTAAAAAACCTATAGAATTTGGAAATAGCTTGTCCTAAACTTCCTCTCTGAGGAATTTTTATTATTATGATTATGATCATCTTTATTTTTCCCATGAAGAAAATTAAATCTCAGAGAGATTAACTGAGTTTATTTAGTCAGTGGCAGAGCAAGAACTACAAACTGGCTTTTCTGGTTCCCAGGCTAGACTTCTTTCTACTCACCATAATATGCCATTTATAGTGGAAAATGTAAAAAAAGATTTGGAACTTTATACAGTAGTTTAATGTAATTTCATTATAACAGTAAAAAGCCTTGCCTCTTATTATCTGAGCATCTTTTTCCCTTTCACATTCATGATTATTTTCATTCTTTTTTTTTTTATTAAGGACAAAAAACTTTAATGTTTTACTGTGGCTAGCAGAAGCTAAGGGAGGAGAGAATAAGGGATTAGCAGCAGCAACAGCAGTAGGAGGAACAGGAGTCCACCATCAGGATATAGGCAATAAGGAGAGGTATAGGGACAAGAGAGTTTATTTGGGGGGAATCATGCTCCCCAAGAGTGGGATGACTTCCCAAAGGAAGACCACACCTCAACTGAGGAGAGGGTGAGCTTTTAAAAGGGCAGGAAGATCAGGTAATTCAGTATACCTTGATGGGGCTGTAATTTAGAGATCAGAGATAAGTAGATGAGGGGTTGAGATAATTAAGGACATGTGAATGAGGAGCCTTGGCATTCAGGCCAGGGCAGGAATGACCTTTTGACTCATTTGCTACAATGATTGTCAGCCACAATAAGGTTTTTAAAAGCATTTTGAAGTGTATGTATATATCATAGAAGATCAGGGGTTCTTAAGTCAGATAATTGTGAACTCATTCTAAAAAATATTTAGATAATTGAATTTTAATATAATTGGTTTCCTTGGAAATCATGTATACATATACATATATACATACATATATATATATATATATATATATATATAATATTTTATATATTTAAGAGATTTATTCTGAAAAGGAGTCCATCAAGTACCCTTGTAGTAGAGCTACATATTTATTTCTACTTAAGATGCAAATCCTTATTAATTTAAAGCAGGGCTAGGGAACCTTTTTTCCGCCAAGAGCTATTTGGATACTTAAAATGTCATTTACCTGCTATGTTTGGTCATGTAATGAATTCATCCCTAAAAAACTCCTAGATTTATTGAATTTTGAGTCCTGCATGTGGTTTGCCATGGCAGTGCCAAACCAAATGATCTGCAGTCTGGATGTTCCTTGCCCCTGGAGCAATACTTTAAGGTCATACTTTTTCTTAAATTTTTTTTTTAAAGGAAAGAAGTGTCAATTTTTTAGGAATTATATTTGAATTGTTTTGATAATCTTGGTGTGAGCTAACTTTTAAATCTTGATAATTTTATTTTTTGCAGGTATCTCTCAAAGAAGCAAGGACAATAGTTCTAAAATGCATTGGCATTTAACTGAAGATAATTGAGATCTATGGACCTTTCCTTGCTTTTATGCTAGATATTATGATCATAGTGCTGGACACTGAAGCAAATACCAGACTGACTGATTGCTTATACTTGGTCTTCCAGTTTTTATTTTATTTTATTTTGTATTTTTTTTGAAGATCACAGCAATAAGCTAAAAAGAAAAAAAATCCAGTTTCTTTTTGTTATATACACTTCAACATTACTATTTAAAAGTAATACCTATTTTTGCATTGCTATTAAGGTATTATTTGTAAATGTTATCTTCCCTACAACCCCTTCCCTCCCCCCCCTCAAAATTGAGGAAAGTATATTTACTAATTTTCCTGATGATGTCATTCAGTAACTTTGAAAACAACTTCAGACTTCAGCTTTTTGTTTTACTAAATCTCCAAAGACCACAACCCATCTTGAAACTGGAAAGTAAGATATTTTATATTTTAAGACCAAAAAATTCATGTAGGGAGCCAGTTTTGGTATTCTTTTAAATTACTAAGGTTCTCCATCCTTCTGTCTTAGACACAGTTTTCCTTCCCTGTTCCAATATTTAGGTTTCTAAATACAAACTATCTCAGTTTGGTTTGTATTTGTGTGTCAGTGTTTCTTTGTGTAAAATTGGAAAGCACCAGTCCTAAGGCAAATGTGCCATATTGGGAAGAGGTGGATTCCTGGAAAACTAATTACTGACAAACTAAATTTGAAGGGAAAAAAAAGTCCAGCTGTATTTGATGGCTAAGTAGAAACATTTCTGCCTAAAAACCATTGTCATAAGCTATTTTAAAGCACTAAATTTCAAATAGGACATGTCACAGATTCATCCCTAATAAAGCATGAACAAAAAGCCCTTGTTCTGTTCTAGTTAAAATCTTGTCCAAGTGCAAACACCTTGTCTCAATTGAAATACTTAGCCATACATTTTTCAAAAAGTCATTTACTTGCAATGCTTAAGCCTGCACTATAGAAGTGTGATGTGACTGCTGTTTTGCGTTATTGACAGTGTTACATTATACAGTTCTTGTATTTGAAAGAAGTCCGAGCCTTTCAAATAAACATGGTATATATTGTTCTTAAAGGGACTATAGCAGTGGTGTAAATAATAAATACCTTTTCTTAAAACATCGGATATCTGTTTTATGTGGTCATATGTGTTAATAATTAAATTTTTATGATTTGAAAAATGCATCAGTATCTTTTTATGTGTAGAGTAATGCAGAACAGGTTTTAGAAGCTAAAGGAAATACATTAAAGCCTTTCATTTTTATAAATGGATTAAAACCTTTTATTGTAGAATTCATTTTCATTTTGAATTTTTTAACCTGAGAAGTTACAGTGTTCAAGAACATGCTGTGCCTTCATTTTGAGATTAAAATATCATCAAAAGATAATGTAAATTCTTAAGCTACATTTAAACTGAAGATAAAAGTTTTTTCTTAATTGTTTTCCTCATCTTGGCATTTATATTTACTTGCAGACGATGTTATCACTATTCCAACCTTCGTTAGTGATTGATATGACTTGATAAAATTTAAAAACTGGTTATTTTACTGTTTTTTTCTTTTTGTTTTGCAAGGCAGTGGAGTTAAGTGACTTGCCCAAGGTCACACAGCTAAGTGTCTGAGGCTGGATTTGAACTCAGATCTTCCTGACTCCAGGGCCAATGCTGTATTCACTGTGCCACCTAGCTGTAAAACTGGTTATTTTAAAGAATTAAATTGCAACTATCTGGCATTTTATAAGTTGTTTCAAACGAAATAATGTCTAGTGAGAAATTGAAATTCATTAAAACAATTAAATTTTGTTTTCTGCCATTAGGTGGTGCCAAAACCCTAGTTAATCAAATAACAGAGGGGGAATTAGAATAACAAATTTAACTGTGTTAAGAGAATTTTCTGCTAAATACATTTGATGAAAATATATAGCTTATTGATATAAGGAAGTACAATTTCAAGATTTGAATCTTTTTTTCTCAAGAATTGACTGCCAAATAATAAAAACTCGGAGATCCAGAAAAATTTATTAAGGGAAAATGGTGGTCTAGTTAGTTGACTATAATAACAAATGAGTTATACTTTAAATTTTAAAGATACATGACTTTCCAATTTTCATCTAATTAAAATACAATTAAGTTTCTAACACTTAAGATTACTAGATACAATTAAAACTTTAATTTGGAAATAATTCAGGATTTTAATTACTAAGAGTCCTTATAAACATTAATTATACTGATTGAGTACCTAGGTGTCAATAAATTTTGGATAATTGAGTACCAGGAAAAATCTGTAACTCTAATGTGATTTTTAGATTTAGAACCTCTGATTTATGAATTTTTTTCATTCCATTTATTTCTTTAGGACGATTTTATTAATTTTGAGTTTTACAATTACCACCCCCATTCTTGCTTCCCTCCCCCATCCCCCACAGGAGGCATTCTGTTAGTCTTTACATTGTTTCCATGGTATACACTGATCTCAGTTGAATGTGATGACAGAGAAATCATAGCCTTAAGGAAGAAAAATAAAGTATAAGAGATAGCAAGATTACATAGTAAGATAGCAGTTATTTTCCCCCTAAATTAAAGGTAATAGTCCTTGGTCTTTGTTCAAACTCCACAATTCTTTCTCTGGATACAGAAGGTATTCTCCATTGCAGATAGCCCAAAATTGTACTCGGTTGTTGAACTGATGGAATGAGCAAGTCCATCAAGGTTGATCATCGCCCCCATGTTGTTTTCCTGGTTCTGCTCATCTCACTCAGCATCACTTCATGCAAATCTTTGCAGGCTTCCCTGAATTCCCATCCCTCCTGGTTTCTAATAGAACAATAGTGTTCTTTTACACACACACACACACACACACACACACACACAAACACACACACACATCACAGTTTGTTAAGCCATTCCCCAATTGAAGGACATTTAATTTCCAATTCTTTGCCACCACAAACAGGGCTGCTATGACTATTTTTGTATAAGTGATGTTTTTATTCTTTTTCATAATCTCTTCAGTAGTGGTATTGCTAGATCAAAGGGTATGTGCATTTCTGTTGCCCTTTGGGCATAGTTTCAGACTACTCTCCAGAAAGGTTGGATGAGTTCACAGCTTTACCAACAATGTATTAGTGTCACAGATTTCCCACATCCCTTCCAACATTGATCATTGTCCTTTATGGTCATATTGGCCAGTCTGAGAGATGTGAGGTGGTATCTCAGAGATACTTTAATTTGTATTTCTTTAATAAGTAATGATTTAGAGCAATTTTTCATATGACTATGGATCACTTTGATTTCCTCATCTGTAAATTGCCTTTGCATATCCTTTGACCATTTGTCAATTGGAGGATGGCTTATTGTTTTGAAAATTTGACTCAATTCTTTGTATATTTTAGAAATGAGTCCTTTGTCAGAAATACTAGTTGTAAAAATAGTTTCCCAATTTACTACATTTCTTTTGATCTTGGCTACAGTGGTTTTATCTGTGCAAAAGCTTTTTAATTTAATATAATCAAAATCATCTACTTTGTTTTTAATGATGTTCTCCATCTCTTCCTTGGTCATAAACTGCTTCCCTTTCCATAGATCTGACAGGTATACTACTCCTTGATCTTCAAGTTTGCTTATAATAATTTTTTTATGTCTAAATCCTATATCCATTTTGATCTTAATCATGGTATAGTGTGAGGTGTTGGGCTAATCTAAGTTTCTTCCATACTACCAATTTTTTGAACAGTTTTTATCAAAGAGTTTTTATCCCCAAAGCTGAATTCTCTGGGTTTATCAAACAGTAGATTACTATAATCATTTCCTGCTATTTCACTGATCCACCACTCTTTCTTAGCCAATACCAGAGTTTGATGACTGATGCTTTATAATATAATTTTAGCTCTGGTAAGGATAAGCCACCTTCTTTTGCACTTTCTTGACTTTTTATTGACTTGACTTTTTATTTCTCCATATGAATTTTCTTATAACTTGTTCTAATTCATTAAAGTAATTTTTTGAATTTTTATTGGTAGGGCACGAAACAGGTAATTTAGTTTTGGTAGAGTTGTCATTTTTATGAGCAGTTGCTGTTTGCCCAGTTATTTAAGTCTGATTTTATTTGTGTGAGAAGTGTTTTGTAATAGTTTTCAAAAAGTTTTTGAGTCTGCCTTGGAAGGTAGATTCCCAGGTATTTTATTTTGGCTGAGGTTACTTTGAATGGGATTTCTTTCTAGTTCTTTTTGCTGTATCTTGCTACTCACATATAGAAATGTCACAGATTTGTGAGGGTTTATGTTATATCCCATGACTTTTCTGTAGTTGCTAATTATGTCTAGTAGTTTTAAATGATTTTTTGGAATTCTCTAGGTATACCATCATGTCATCTGCAAAGAGTGAGAGTTTTGTCTCTTCCTTCCCAATTCTAATTCCTTTAATTTCTTTTTCTTCTCTTGTTGAGGTTAACATTTCTAATATGATATTGAATTGTAGTGGTAATAATGGGCAGCCTTAAACCCTGATCTTATTGGGAATGCTTCAAGCCTATCCCTACTGCATGTAATGCTTGATGGTTTCAGATAGATACTGCTTATTATTCTAAGGAATAAGCCATTTTTTCCTATACTCTATTGTTTTTAGTAGGAATGGATGCTGTATTTTGTCAAAAACTTTTTCAACATCTATTGATATATGATTTCTGATAGGTTTGTTATTGATATAGTCAATTATATTAAGTTTCCCTAATATTGAACCAACCCTGCATCCCTGGAATAAATCCTACTTGGTCATAAGTATTATCCTAGTGATAACTTGTAATTGATTTGCTAAGATTTTATTTAAGATTTTGGCATCTATATTCATTAGGGAGATAGGTCTCTAATTTTCTTTCTCTGTTTTAACTCTTCCTGGTTTAGGTATCAGCACCATATTGGCGTCATAGAAAGAGTTAGGCAGAGTTCCATCTTCACTTATTCTTCCAAAGAGTTTATATAGAATTGGAACCAATTGTTCCTTAAATGATAGAATTCACTTGTGAATCCATCTGGCCCTGGAGATTTTTTCTTAGGGAGTTCAATAGTGGCTTGTTGAATTTCTTTTTCTAAGATAGGTTTGTTTAGGATTTTAATTCTCTTCACTTAACCTGCACAACTTATATTTTTGTAAATATTTGCCCATTTCACTTAGATTGTCAAATTTATTGGCATAGAGTTGGGCGAAATAATTCCAAATTATTTCTTTAATTTCCTTCTCATTAGTAGTGAGTTCATCTTTTTCATTTATGATTCTAGTAATTTGGCTTTCTTCTTTTTTTAATCAAATTGACCAGAGGTTTATCAATTTTATTGGTTTTATTCATAAAACTAACTGTTGGTTTTATTTATTAATTAGCTCAATAGTTTTCTTGCTTTTGATTTTATTTTCTTTAATTTTTAGAATTTCTAATTTGGTATCTAATTGGGGTTTTTTAATTTGTTCTTTCTCTATTTTTTTTTAGTTACATGTTTAGTTCATTGATTTCCTCTTTCTCCAATTTATTCATGTAAGCATTTAAATCCCATAGGTTTTGGTATGTTGTTTCATTATTGCTATTATCTAGGATGAAATAATTCTTTCTATAATTTGTTGTTTGATCCACTCATTCTTTAAAATGAGGTTATTTAGTTTCCAGTTAGTTTGGGGTCTGTATCTCCCTGGTCCAGTATTGAATAATATTTTTAGATTTTTATTGTATTATGATCTGAGAAAGATGTATTTGCTAAAGATGTTTCTGCCTTTCTCCAGTTGATCATTAGGTTTTTATGCCCTAGTACATGGTCAGTTTTTGAGTAAGTGCCAAGTACTGCAGAATAAAAAGTATTTTCTCTTCTGTCCCTATTCAGTTTCCTCCATAAGTCTATCATATCTAGGTTTTCTAACAATTTATTTATCTCCTTAACTTCCTTCTTGTTTATTTTATGATTAGATTTGTCTAAATTTGAGAGTGGGAGGTTGATGTCTCCCACTAGTAGAGTTTTGCTGTCTATGTCTTCCTGTAGCTCTTTCAACTTCTCTAAGAATTTGGATGCTATCCCATTGGGTGCATACATATTCAGTATTGAAATTACTTTATTGTCTATGGTCCCTTTTGGAAGGATGTAGTTTCCTTCCTTATCTCTTTTAATGATATCTATTTTTGCAGCTGCTTTGTCTGAGATAAGGATTGCTACCCCCTTCTTTTTTCACTTCAGCTGAAGCAAAATATATTTTGCTCCAACCTTTTACCTTTACTCAAATGTGTCTCTGCTTCAAATTAGTTTCTTGTAAGCAGCATATTGTAGGATTCTAGTTTTTAATCCACACTGCTGTTTGCTTATGTTTTAAGGAAGAGTTCATCCCATTCACATTCAAAATTATAATCATTAACTCTTTATTGCCCTCCATGCTATCTTCCCTCCATTTGTATTATTCCCCTTTCCCCCCCTTTATCCATATTCCCCAGTATTTTGTTTTTGAATATTGCCCCTTTCGGTGTGTTTGCCCTCCTATATCAACCCCTCTTTCTTTCCCCTTTCCCTTTTCCCTTTCTTCCATCCCTTCCTTCTGTTCCCCTTTTTTCTCCCCTTCCCCATCCCCTCCCTCCCCTTTTCTCCTTTTAATACTTGAAAGGTAAGATAAGTTTCTTAACTGAGTGTTTGTGTAAGTTAACTTTAAACCTAGTCTACTGAGAGGAAGATTCAGGTGGTTCTCAGCTCCTCCCTTCTTCCCCTCTATTACAATAGATCTTTTGTGCCTGCTAATGTAATGAGATTTACCTTATTCAGTCTCCTCCATCCTCTTGTTTCCTTACTGTACCCCTTTTTAAGGAGGTAGTGTTTTTAAATCATTCTATCTGAGTCACAGAAAAGTTATGAATGTCCATCACTTCTGGCTAATAGAGTTACAATTCTCAAGAGTTATGAGAATCTTTCTCCCAGGAGAGGATATAGTCAATTTCATCTTACTGGATAGCAGGGTTTTTTTCCCCTTTATCTTTTCATGTGTCTCTTGAACCTCCTGTTTGATGTCCAAATTTTCTATTAAGCTCTGGTTTTTTCATCAGGAAATGTTGGAAGTCTTCCATTTTGTTAAATGTCCATCTTTTCCCCGGAAGAGAAGGCTCAGCTTTGCTGGGTGGCTTTTTATTTCTTTTTTTAATCTGATAGTTTATCTGATAGATTCTTTCTCTTTTATCTGATAGTTCTTGAATTTGACCACAATATTCCTTGGTGTTTTCATTTTAGGATTTCTTTCTGGAGGGGATAACTATATTCTTTCAATAACGAGTTTGCTCTTTGGTTTCATGATATCAGGGCAGTTTTCCATCACTAAATCCTGTAATATTAAATCCAGGCTTTTTTTTCTCTTCATTGTTTTCAGGAAGACCTATAATTCTCAGGTTGTCTCTTCTCATTCTATTTTCAAGGTCAGTGGTTTTGCTGATGAGGTATTTTATATTTTCTTCTATTTTTTTAATTTTGTTTAATGGACTATGAAGTCATTAGTTTCCACAGACTCCATTCTTTTTTTTTTTAGAGAATTCTCTTCATTTACCTTTTGCATCTCCTTTTTCAATTGGGCAATTCTGTTTTTAAAAGTTTTCCATTTGACCAATTGAGGTTTTGAATTACTTTCTTATTGCATTTGTCCAATTGTATTTTCCAATGATTTGTTTTCTTGTTTCAAGGTGTTGATTGTCTCTGCCAAATTTTCCAAATGATTTTTAAACTCCTTGATTTCTTCAAGGAAGTCTTTCTGTGCTGGAGATCAGATCATCTTCTCCTCAGAGGTTCTAGGTCTCTCTGAGTTAGGGTCTTTTCCTTCTAGGAATTTCTCTATGACCCCTGTTCTTTTTCCCTGACCTTTCTTCATCTTCCTAAGACCTTATGTTGGTGAAGGACTGGTTCACAGAGGTTTGGTGTTGAGAGTCCTAGAGGCATTACTCACTGGGTTTAGTAACTCCAAGTGGGCTGGCCAGTAGGCTGTGTTGGTTGCTTTCTCTGGAGTGTCTGTGACCTTAATTTGAGGCCCTCTCCCTTAGCCTGAAGGGAGTGGATGAAGCTGTTAAGTACTTTTCTTTCTCCAATGGTGGGTTTTACCCTAGGGCAAGGTATTGCTCTCCCTATTCAGAGCTGATGGAGGTCTGCTGCTCTTAGCTTGAGATAGAGGTGGGCTGTAATTGTGTTTGTTCTGGGAAGAGGTTTCAGCTGAAATGAAGGTATGGCTGCAGTTCTCCTGTACTGGAACTCACCCTCCAGCTCTGCAGGCAAGCTCCAGATTGTCATTGCCACAACCAATGCCTCTGCTCCCTAGTTGTCCCTGTGACCAATTAGGCTTGCCCTGCTTTTAGGCCTGCAGGATCTAGTCCACCCTACTGATTAGGCTAGTTGAGCTCTCAGGCTCTGACTCTGTCCTGTGCTCCCAGCAGAGTCCACCCTCTGCACCTGGACTCACCCATGATCCCAGAGGACAACTTGAGTAGATCTAGTTTCTCTTTCTGGGTTTTGTAGATCAAATTTCTGTTAAGAGGTTTGTTTCATATTACATAGAGGGAAGATTGGGAGAGAAGATCAGGAGACTAGCACTGTGCCTGTCTTCTCTCCACCATCTTGGCCAGAAGTCTGGAATTTTTATTCTTGAAACAACTATCCTTAAGCAAAAACATCTATTTTGTACAGTATTTTGGCAATATGTATGAGAGTGTGAGTCATGCAAAAGTAAATAGGAGGTCTAATATGGATCTGGTGGATAGGAAAACTGACCTTTATGATGTCACCAATAGGAATATATTCTTAATTCATATTTCACATTAGTGCAAAATTCCCCTTATTCTTAAAGCCTCATTTTGGGAAACTAGTAGAAAATAGGAAGTGGAAGGAAAAATAGGAATTAATGATTATTTGCATATTATTGAGTATTAACATTTATATAGTCCTCCTGCCAAGCATCATGCTAATCACTTTCAAGACATCTCATTCGATTCTCACAACAATCCTGGGAAATAGGGTTATTATCCCTATTTTACACTTGAAGAAACTCAGGCAAATAGGTTAAGTGAATTGCCCAGGTTCACACAGCTAAGATTGCATGTGAACTCAGATTTTCCTGACTCTAGCTGGGAGTCATAGATATTTTTACCTTCTGCCAGATGATAGTTGAACATCCTAGGCCAAGAATCATTTATGTTCACAATGTTATTTGGTATTTAAATCATGAAGTGATATATTAAAAAAGGACTAAAATATGAATATAGAATAAGGGCATTATGAATTTTTTTTATTTCAAATAATCAACACAGCTCTCTCCAGAGGCAGATTATTACAACTTCCTCTAAAGTGTTTACATACTTCATCTCATTAATCCAGGTTAACTTGAATATCAACCCAAGGGACCTTCTGAAAGGTATTAAACATTCATTAACACTGTATAGGGACTGGTCTTTTGGGGCTTGACTGGGGGAAGGTTATGTATTTGCCCTTAAAGTGCTAAGTGTGCAGAGCTGATTATAGGAGGTTAGTTTCTTAGCAAACAGAATTTCTGAAAAATGAGTATGAAATTTGAAAATTAGGCTGCAAATTCTAAGTCTAACATCTTGAAAATATATAAAGATTAATGGTTAGAAAAGCATTATTAAAAAAATATTTCACTGTAATAAGAAACTCTTTTGATTGATATATGTAAGATGGTGGTATCCATTACTATTTGCATAAGCTACTTAGAAATGATGAATAATATCAATGCCATTTTAAACTGCCTATAAGTATATAAAAATATTCATTACATTTTAATGTAGTAAACATAAGATTTATATATACATATTATTTTAAAATATTTTTTCTAATAGAAAATATTTGTTAAAATAGCTTTCAGAAAAACAATGTTTAATTTTTGCAGCTATAACCTGCAAAATTTTCTGAAAAAGGGAGAAACACAGAACTCAGAGACATAGATATTAAGATTTTTTTTTTAAATTTTCTAATCAGGGGCTGCTAGGTGGCATAGTGGATAAAGCACCGGCCTTGGAGTCAGGAGTACCTGGGTTCAAATCCGGTCTCAGATGCTTAATAATTACCTAGCTGTGTGGCCTTGGGCAAGTCACTTAACCCCATTTTCCTGGCAAAAACCTAAAAAAAAATTTCTAATCAGTGCTTCATTCACAAGATAGTGTTGGCATAATTTTAATGGAAATCAGTTTATAAAGAAATAAAAACTTAGATAATCAGGGAATAACTGCTAACAAAAATATTCACTATAGTATTCATTCTGATTTTTCATGGAAAAACTCCCTTCTTTCATTTAAAATAACATTTTTGGCAACTTGATTTATTTCATAAAGTGAGGCACACATATAAATTACAAAGCGCAAGCAATTCTTTAACTGTTAAAAGCATTTTACCTATAACATCTTGGGAAACTTCTGAGTGTATTATACAATTTATTTTTACTCATCTCAGCGAGTAAGGGAAACAACAGTTGTTTACTTCATAAAGTGGTATGAGGAGCAAAGCGTGTGGCAGGTGTTTTATGCATGTAACTTGGAGTTATGAATAACAATTACACTGTTGGAAAGGGAAATTGTGGCAATGAATATTATATATCTTTTGCAACTGCTAATATGATTTCTTAAGATCTAAACCCTGGTCCATAGCCTGCAAAGAGAAGAAACCACTCCAGGAATTAGTCACTTCCAGAATGAGTGCTGCTACTAGACCTGTCAAGGACTGTTTGGGACCCGGCACAAAGTAAGCCCTTCAAAAACCCTTGATGGCTGACTTACATCAAGAGACCTTGCTCATCCCAACTCATTTAGTCTTTAATTAAATTTTATTTCTTTCTATTATCAAATACATATATATATATATATATATTTTTTCTTTCTTTTGTTCCTCTCCCCCCACTGGAAGAAGGCAAACATACATGGTTAAGCAAAATCCATGTCTAAAAGTGTCCCATTCTGCACATATAAGTAGTATATCAATTGTCAGGAGGTGGCTAGCTTTCTTCATCAGTGATCCTCTGGAGTCAGTATGTTGATTGGAAGTCTTTCAAAATTTCATATTGACAATGTTGTTACTGTACAATTTGTTTTTCAGATTCTGCTCATTTCACTCTGCAAGTTTTCCCAGCTTTTTCTGAAACCTATTTCTTACAGCATAACAGTATCTATTACATTCATGGATGTCTAATTTGTTCAGCTCTTCCTTAACTGCTGACACCCCTTTAGTATGCAGGTTTTGGTCACTACATACAGAGCTGTTTTAAATAT
The DNA here is from genome assembly GCF_037893015.1 of Macrotis lagotis. Classification (NCBI taxonomy): domain Eukaryota; kingdom Metazoa; phylum Chordata; class Mammalia; order Peramelemorphia; family Peramelidae; genus Macrotis; species Macrotis lagotis. Next base: position 389,828,402 of record NC_133658.1, on the reverse strand, counting down.
TTTTGCTTTATAAGACATTTTCTTCATTTTGCCCATCTTTTTGGAGGATTATAGGTCTAGTAGAGTATGTATTCAAGGTACACAAAGGTATACAAAACAGTTTAATGACTTTTTGGGAACAATACCAAATTGCTTTGCAGAATATGAAAACTGATTTACCACTCTACCAATAACATCAGTGTGCCTGTTTTCCTGCAGCCCTTCCAACATCTGTCATTTTTCATTTTTGTCATTTTTGCCAGTCTGCTGTATTTGAGGTGGAACTTTCACAGTTACTTTAATTGCAATTCTCTTATTAGTAATGTCTTGGAACATTTTTCCATATGTTACAAATTAGATTTCTTTCCTTAAGAAATGCGTATTTAAATCTTTTGGCTGTTTGTCATTTGGGGAATTGTTCTTTTTTATGAGAAAATATTTTAATCTATTGATACCTATTTAAAACAATTTATATTATGGTACTTACACAGCCTCCTTTTAAAATTGGCAATTACATTGTTTCTATTTGGATAGTAACCTCTCAGAGGTGAATAACTGAAGAATAATTAGAAAATTTACTCAGATATTAATTTTCTTTGAGAAAAATTCCTAAATTTGTAATTTTTTATTGCATCATTTAAAATAATGTATTCTATTTAACATTTTTAAGTAAACTTTATGGAAATTGTAATTTCTACCATGTACTTTTAGAATCTGCAAGTATTAAAAATATCATTTTTTAATACTTATTATTCCAAAGGAAAATTTAATTCTATTCACTTCAGTTTTTTCCTAATTCTCCTGCATGACTTTTTATTTTTTTTTCCTCCATTTTTCTTCTTCCTCTCCTCTTTGGTTTTTAAAATCCTTTTTGAACTCTTCTAAGAAGTCTTTTAGTTGAGACCAGTTCATCAACCCTTTAGAGGCTTCATATGTAGGCATTTTGTCATTGCTTTCCTTTTCTGAGATGGGTGTTTTATCATCCCTATCAGAATCAGAACAGTCAATGTGGTTATTGCTTTTTTGGGGGGTTTTGGTTATTTCATCAGTTGAACTTTGTTTCTGTGGTATAGGGTGTATAATCCCAAGCTTTTTTTCACCTGGGGCCCAGGGTTCTGTTTCCTAACTTTCTCTCTTGCCTATTCCTGGTTTGCTCCCTTTGCTAGAGTATCCCAAATGCCACACCAGCTTCCCAGGGCTCAAAATCTTGCTTTCTGAGCTGAGGTTGGAGACTCCACTGCTAATGGAGCTGCGCTTGGACTTTCGCTTGCACTGTGGCTAAAAGCTTCTCATTGATTTCCCAGCTCTCCTGCCTACTCTGGGCTATACTCCCTATTTAACCCAAACAACAGACCTTTTCCTAAAATTCCTCTAAGTTATCATTTTGAAAAATTGTTTTCATTGTTTTTGATAGGTTCTGGCACTTTAGGATCTGTTTAGAAGCTTTGTTCAAAATTGTTTCAGGGAAAAAAAGACTGATCGTTCCTGAAGTCCTTCCCAGATATCTTAATTTGGAAAATGCTCCATTCTTCCTTTGTCCATTTAGAGGCTTGATTAACATTGTTTCTGAGGGAAGCCTAGGAGAGCTTAGGTAAATTACTGGTTTCTCTCTACCATCTTGCCTCTACCTCTCAAATATAGTTGAAATGTATATTTTACTGAATAAATTTTTTTTGCTTTTTTTTCAACTAATGGAAACATGACACTTTTATTATTCATCAGAAACTTAATTTTTAGTGAGAAAATTGTTTTACTCTTACAAATTGGGATAATTTTTTTAGATACCTTGAAACTGAGACCCTTATTGGAGAAACTTGCTTCAAAGATTTTTTTCTGTTACCTGTTTTCCCTCTAATCTTAGTGGTATTAGATAATTTTATGAAAAACATTTTAATTTTGTGAAATCAAATTGTCTTTTATCTTCTTTAATCTTTTTGGGCCCTTGATTGGTCTTGGACTTTCCCCACATCCTTAGTGCAGAAAGATCATCTCTTGTTCCTGTAATTAGTTTATAATATGATCTTTTACAACTATATTATGTGTCCATTTGGAGTTTATCTAGGTGTGAAGTGTTGGGCTAACCCTAATTTCTGCCAAGCTGTTGTCCATTTTTTTCCCCAGGAATTTGTCACTAACCCAGTAACTGAGATTTTTTTATATATATATTTAAAATTAGGCTATTAGGTTCATTTTCTTCTATATATTGAGTACTTAATCTGTGCCAATGATCATCTCTCTTTTTAAAAAGTATCATGGGGGGGGTGGAGCCAAGATGGCGATAAGAAGGGCTCAAATCTTAGGCGCTCTCTGATAAAACGTGAAACTAAGGACTCTAACTAAACTTTCGAGAGACAGAACCCACAAAGGGACCCATTGAGGCAGTTCTCCTACTCAAGGTAACCTGGAAAAGAGCAGAAAGGCTCTGCTCCCCAGGGTCAGAGGGGCAACCTCCAGAGGGGTGGCCCGCCAGAGCGAAAGAACTTCAGCCTCCCAGAGGCAGCCCCAGGGAGCTGGGAGTCGCGGCTCACAGCAGGGGGGAGTCTCCTGAGCTGCACCCCGGGGAGCACTGAGCACATAGTGGGGGAACAGCGGGGGACCTCTGCCAGAGCAAGCACGTGGAACCCAGCCCTCAGGGCACACAGCTAGCAGCTTGGTCTTTCCCCAGCCCAGATCCAGAAACCGAAGCAGGCTGAGCCTGTAAGCAGGAGCCTCCAGGGCATGAGTCCATTGAGCTGAGGGAGGGGAGTGAAGAGAGAGACTGCAGAGCTCTTCTGTCCTCTGCCTCTGGAACAGGACTCTGGGGCTCTGACCACATTCAGATCCTGATAGCAGCCTAGGCCCCCCCATAGAACAGCAGGGCCGCCCCCCACCTCAGCCCCGTGGCAGAGGGGGGCACTTATGGTCATTCACAGACCAGGAGGGAGGACAGAGCCTCACACACTGAGACCCTTGTGGGAGTGTCCCAAAAGCTCAGGAAGCACCCCAAAACCAGGCTCAGGCTGGGAAAATGAGCAAGCAGAGAAATAAGAGGAAGACCATTGAGAAATATTTTGCTCATGAGCCCAAGAAGGATCAAAATACTCGGTCTGAAGATGAGGAGGTACAAGCTCCTGCATCTAAAGACTCCAAGCAAAACAGAAATTGGGTTCAGGCTATGACAGAGCTCAAAAAAGACTTTGAAAATCAAATGAAGGAGTTGGAAGAAAAACTGGGAAAAAAAAGGAGAGAGATGCAGGAAAAACATGAAAATGAAGTCAGCAGCTTAGTCAAGGAAATCCAAAAAAATGCTGAAGAAAATAGCATGCTAAAAACCAGCTTAGGTCAAATGGATAAAACAGTTCAAAAAGTTATTGAGGAGAAGAATGCCTTAAAAAGCAAAATTGGCCAGATGGAACAAGAGATAAGAAAACTCTCTGAGGAGAACAAATCCTTCAGACACAGAATAGAATTCAGGGAGATTGATGAATTTACCAGAAATCAGGAATCAATACTTCAAAACCAAAAAAACAAAAAATTAGAAGAAAATGTGAAATATCTCATTGAAAAAACAACTGATATGGAAAACAGACTTAGGAAAGATAATTTAAAAATTATTGGAATACCTGAAAGTCATGATCAGGAAAAGAGCCTTGACATCATTTTCAAAGAATTACTACAGGAAAATTGCCCTGATATTCTAGAAGCAGAGGGCAAAATAGAAATGGAGAGAATCCACCGATCCCCCCCGAGAAAGAGATCCCAAAAAACCAACCCCTAGGAATATTATAGCCAAGTTCCAGAACTCCGAAGTCAAAGAGAAAATATTGCAAGCAGCCAGAAGGACACAGTTCAAATATCATGGAGCTGCAGTCAGGATCACACAGGACTTAGCAGCAACCACATTGGAAGCTCGGAGGGCTTGGAATATAATATACTGGAAGGCAAAAGAGCTTAGAATGCAGCCAAGAATGAACTACCCAGCAAGGCTGAATGTCCTCTTCCAGAGAAAAAGATGGACTTTCAATGAACCAGGGGAATTTCAAATGTTCCTTTTGGAATGGCCAGAGCTGAGCAGAAGGTTTGATCTTCAGATACAGGACTCAGGTGAAGCATGGAGATTGGAGGAGAGGGGGAAAATATGAGGGACTTAATGAGGATGAACTGCATGTATTCCTGCATAGAAAAATGACACTGATAAAACTCATATGAACCTTCTCAGTTAATAGAGCAGGTAGAAGGAGCTTTTATAGTTGAAGCACAGGAGAAAGCTGAATTCGAAGATAAAATAAGGTGTAAAAATGGAGTCAATAGAAAAAAAGGGAAATGTAATGGGAGAAAGAAAAAGGAGAAGGGGAATAGGCCAAGATATTTCATATAATAAGATTTTTTTATTATTACAATGAGCTATTGCAATGATATGGAAGTGGGGAGGCAAGGGGGAATGAGGGAACCTTTGCTCTCATCAGAGATGGCTAGGAGAGGAAACAGCATATATACTCAAGGGGTATAGACATCTGGAGTAAGAAGGAGAGGGGGGGACAGGGGGAAGGGGTGGGGTTGTGAATAAAGGAGGAGAGGATGGACCATGGGGGGAGAGTGGTCAGATATAACACATTTTCTTTTTTACTTCTTGCAAGGGGCTGGGATTGGAAGGCTTGTCCAGGACCATAGGGCCAGGTGAATTCTTGGCCTAAGTGGTGGTATGGGGGCTCAGGGCCTCTTGGCCCCAGGACCAGGGATCTGTCTGCTGTGCCACTCAGTGACCCTACAGTAGAGTCACAGTGAAAGGAGAGAGAAAATATAGTACATGGTAGTGGAGAAATACGAAAGGAGGGAGTTGTGATCAGCAATGGCAACGTTGGAAAAATATGGAAGTAACTTTTGCAATGGACTTACCATAAAGAATGCGATCCACCCATGACAGAGTTGTTGGTGTTGGAACAAAGACTGAAGCACATTTTTTATTATTATTATTTTGGGGGAGGGTGCAGGGCAAATGGGGCTGGGTGGCCTGGCTGGGGCCACATAGCAGGGTGATCTTTGGGTATCTGAGGCCGGATTTGGAGCCGGGTGCTCCTGACTCAAAGGCCAATGCTCTGTCTGCCACCCAGCCACCCCTACTATTATTACTATTTTTTATTTTATTTTGGGTCTTTTTTTTTCTTCCTTTAGGTTTTTGCAGGGCAATTGGGATCAGGTGGCTTGCATGTCACACGGCTGGGTGATTGTTTGGTCTATGGGGCTGGATGTGGGCTTGAATGCTTGTGGCTCCAGGGCTGGTGCTTCGTCCATTGCTCCACCTGGCCATACCTACAATTATTACTATTATTCTTTTTTTTTAATTTTGATTTTTTTCTCCCCCCTTTACTTTATCGCCCAAGCAAGTCTATATTCATAGGGGGAGGGGTATTTTGTTTACTCTTAAACAAGAATATTTTATTAATGTAAAAAAAATTTGTACAAAATGAGAATTAAAAAATAAAATTTAAAAAAAGAATAAAAAAAGTATCATAGTTTTTTATGACTACTGCTTTGTAGTAGTCCTCCTACCTTTGTACCTGATTTTCCCCTTCATTATTTCCCTTGAGATTCTTGACTTTTTTCTTTTCTAGGTAAATGATTCTCTCCCCCATCCTCCCCTGACCTCCCCCCCCCCCAGTTCTATAAGTAATCTTTTGGTATTTTTATTGGAATGGTAGCAAATAAAAAATTCAGATAATTTCATTTTTTATTACGTTGATTCAATCTACCTATGAGCATTGCTATTTTTTTTAAAGATTTTCTTTGAGTTTTACAATTTTTCCCCCAATCTTACTTCCCTCCCCCCCCCCCCAGAAAGCAATCTGTCAGTCTTTACTTTGTTTCCATGTTGTACATTGATGCAAAGTGTGATGAGAGAGAAATCATATCCTTAAGGAAGAAACAAAAAGTCTAAGAGATAACAAGATCAGACAATAAGATATCTGGTTTTCTTTTCTAAATTAAAGGGAATAGTCCTTGAACTTTGTTCAAACTCCATGGCTCTTTATCTAGATACAGATGGTATTCTCCATTGCAAACAGCCCCAAATTGTCCCTGATTGTTGCACTGATGGAACGAGCAAGTTCATCAAGGTTAAACATCACTCCCATGTTGCTATTAGGGTGTACAGTGTTTTTCTGATTCTGCTCATCTCACTCAGCATCAATTCATACAAAATGCTCCAGGCTTCCCTGAATTCCCATTCCTCCTGGTTTCTAATAGAACAATAGTGTTCCATCACACACACACACACACACACACACACACACACATATATATATGTATATATATGTATATATATATACCACAGTTTGCTAAGCCATTCCCCAATTGAAGGACATTTACTTGATTTCCAATTCTTTGCCACTACAAACAGGGCTGCTGTGAATATTTTTGTACAAGTGATGTTTTTATCCTTTTTCATCATCTCTTCAGGGTGTAGACCCAGTAGTGGTATTGCTGGATCAAAGGGTAGAGCATTGATATTTCTCTAAATATTTAGATGTCTTTATTTGTATAAAGAGTATTTTGTAGTTACCTTATTATTCTTGTGTTTTGGCAGATAAATTCCCAAATGTAATATATATATATATATATATATATATATATACACATACATACATATATATGTAATGCTGACTTTTGGTTTAGATTACTATTTATCTTATGAAGGAAAGATTCATTTATACCTATGCTTTCTAGGGTTAAATTTTTTTATTGATATTTAATGTTTCTTCGATCATAGTTATCCTAAGTATTCCTCCCTCTCTTCTTCCCAGATAGCCATCCCCTATACAAATAGTACTACTTTGTTTCTAATTTGTAACTATCACAAAAAGTACTGCCACAAATATTTTCTACATATGAGTAATATGAGGATTTTCTTCATATCAGTCATTTCTTTGGTATATAAGCCCACGTGTTGGACAGTCTGGTTCAAAGGCTATGGACATTTTAGTTTCTTTATTTGACTAATTCCAAATTTAGTCACTTTATTAGCATAATTCCAAATTTCCAAAATGGTCATTCCATTTTACAACTCTACCACCAATGTGCTAGTATGCCTATCATTTTACAATTGCTCCAACATTGACTATTGCCATTTTTTGGCATTTTTGCCAATTGCAGAATATGGGGCAAAACTACAGAATTGTTTTGATTTGCTTTTTTCTCTTATTGTAATGATTCAGAGCATTCTTTCATGTGGTTTTGAATATTTTGTGATTTTTCTTGAGATCTGTTTATTCATCTCCTTTGATCATTTATCTATTATGTCTATTAGTTTTGTATCTATTTGCAGATAGATAGATAGCTCTCTCTATGTATATGTACATACACACATATATGTGTATATGATTGTTTTATATGTTTATATATATATATATGTATATATCTTGAGTACTAAATTCTTATTAGAGAAATTTGATACAAAGTTCTTATTTCTCATTTAGTCATTTTCCTTCTTATCCTAAGTGCATTAATTTTATCTGTATAGGAACTTTTCCATTTCAAGTAATCAAAAGTTGTCTATTTTATCTTTTGTAATTGCCTTTATTTCTTGTTTGGTTAAGAAATACATCTTCTGTCTGTAATTGTGAGAGGTATATGATCAGCTCTTTTTTTAAATGGCATGATCTTTAATATTAAGAACATATAGCCATTTAGAATATATTGTAGAATTTGGAATAATGTATTAGTCTAAGCCTATTTTCTGCCAGACTGCTTTTTAAAAAAATCAGATAAGGTGACTTTTTAAATAGGTAGTTTGTGTTTTCCACTTTATCAAATGCTGAATTACGTAATTCTATTGTTTCTGATTCTGGTTTGTCCATTCTATTCCAATAGTTTATCTCACTTATTTGTTAATTAATACAAAATAGTTTTGATGACTCCTGCTTTATAATATACTTTGAGGCCTGGAAACCTAGCATTTTTTTATTAATAAGAATATATATATAGTCATATATATATAGTCAAAAGCTTTTTCTGTGTCTAATAATATAAGGAAGATATTTTTCTTATTAATATAGTATATTATGTTGACTTTTTTCTCAAAATGAACAAACCCTGAATTCTTGTTATAATTCCAGCCTATAGTATATCATTTCTGTAATATGTTATGGAGTCTCTTTGTTGGTATTTTATTTAAGATTTTTGCATTGATATTCATTAGGGATATCAGTCTATAGTTTTTTGCCTTCATTTTGACTCTCCCTAGTTTAGGTATTAAAATGTTATGGGTGGTACAGTGGTCAGAGCACTGGCCCTGGAGTCAGGAGGATCTGAGTTCAAATTCAGTCTCAGACACAATATTTACCTAGCTATGTGACCTTGGGCAAGTCATTTAACCTCGTTGCCTTGCCAAAAAGGAAAAAGCTATTGGTATAGTTAGGATAAGAGATAATGAACCTGTGACCAAGGAAATGGAAAAAGTGTTATAGATGCAGATATATCATGCAGGAAAAAATGAAAAAGATGGCAAGAATATTAGTTATAAGTAAATTATATTTATATATAATATACATTACATATGTACATTTACATACATGTATTGAAAAGTGGAAATTTGAGGTTGACTCCAAGGTTCTATATATCTGGGTGATGGGGAGGATAGTGTAGCTCTCAATATAAAAAGTTAGCATGATATAGTAAAAACATGTTTGAAAACTGGCTCCAACATTTCCTATCTATGTAAAGTTGGTTGTCACTTTAGCTTATTTAGGTAATTTCCTCACCTGTAAAATGTGAATTGTATTCCTACCATTTTCATGATGATATTATGTCAACCTTGAAGTATTCTGAGTCATTACCATAAACCCTTTTTAAAGTGTAAGAATTTATACTTGTTCCAAATGACTTTTGTTGTCTTCAGAACTAAGGGAGAGCCTAATCTGCAAACAGGCAGAGGGTCAGACCTTGTGCAAGGAGCAGGAATATGTGTTAACTCTCAGCTCTGTTTATCATACCTGAAAGTAAGATATATAGTGTGCCCTGAGGTTCAACTATAGTTAGTAGAAGAAACAATATGAAAGTTTTTTAATTTAAATTATTTTTGCAAATGAAATAACACTGGAGGAAATAATTGAGAAAATAAAGAGGGATTTAAAAGGACTGAAAGGATTATAACCTCTGATGGGTTATGGGCCAAGGAAAGAAAATGAATAAGGGAGAAGAAAAAAATCAGACTATCAATAAATATTTATTCAAATCTTACTGTGTGTCAGATATACTAAAGCAGTGTCAATATAAAAAGAGGAAAGAACGTTCTTGCCCTCAAGGAGTTTACATTCTAATGAGGGAAAGAACATGCAAACATGTAGACAAAATAAGCTATATACAGATAAGTAGAAAATAAGTAGGAAGAAAGGCACTAGAAATAAGAGGGATGGGACAGTTTTCCAATAAAAGAAGAGATTTTAATTGGAGCTTCAAGGAAAACCAGGGGGATCAGTAGATGAAGAAGAGGAGATAGTACATTCCACACATGGGGGCAGAGAAAATTTCCAGAACCAAGAGGTGGAGAGTCTTGTTCATGGAACAGCTAGGAGGCCAGTGTCACTGGGTTAAGAGTACACATGTCAAGTGTAAAGTGTAAGAAAACTGGAAAGTAAGAAAGGGTTAGGGTATAAAGGGCTTTGACTCTGGAGGCCCTAGGAAACCACTAGAGCGTATTGGCTAAGAGGGTGCCTTGAATGGCTTGCAATTAAGGAAAATCCCTTTGGTGGCTGAAGGGAGGATGGATTGGAGTGGGAAGAATCCTGAGTCAGGCAGACTCGTCAGTGGTTATTGGCAATCCAGGTACGAGGTGATGAGGGCCTGAACTAAGTAAGAGTTATGTCAGTGTTAGAGGAGAGAAGGAGACGTGATGAAGAAATGTGAAGATGAAATCTGCAGGCCTTATCAAAATAGTGAGTGGTCTCCACACTACATAGTAAGTAGGGAGGAGTGAGAGACAGTATGGAGACAAGGATTACACCAAGTGTGCAAGCCTGAAGATCTGGGATGATGGGGATGTCCTCTGCTCTGTAGTATAGAATAAGTGTGCAGGGGCAGGGCAGGTTTAGGAGTAAGGGGAAAAGATATGCTTGATTTTGTACATAACCTTAAGATGTCTGCTGGACAGACAGCTTGAGATATCTAAAAAGCAGTTGGAGATAGAAAATTGTAAGTCAGAGAATGTGGGTCACAATAGGTAGATTTTGAAAATCATCAGCATAGAGATGGCAATTAAATCCATGGGAGCTTATGTGAGTGAAGTAGTATGGAGGTAGAAGAGAAGAGGGCTCAGGATAGAATCCTGAGGGGACATACATGATCTTGAAGAAGATCTGGCAAAGATGACAAAAAAATAGCAGTCAGGTAGTTAGGAGAAGAACCAGGAGAAAAGTGGTGTCCTGAAAACCAAGAAAGAATAAGAGTATCAAGAAAGAGAGTGGTCAACAATGTCAAAGGCTGTAGAGAGGTCAAGGAGAGCGAGAATAGAGAGAAGGCCCCTGGATTTGGTAACTCAAACACTGGTTCTGAATATGCTCCTTACTCACTAAGTATAGGAAAATAGGATTGGGGGGAAATAGGAAATAAATCATCATAATTGTCATTGTGAATGGTATAAGTTTACCTATAAAATGGAAAGGGATAGAATTGATTTGAAAGCAGAAATCATTAAATGTTTTTAAAATAAACACTTGAGCACAGATTCTACCAGAATTTAAAAATGGGGCTGGAGCAAAATCATTTATACTTTAGATAAAGTAAAAATGGGCTGGGGGTAGCAAACAAAAAGTCAGAAAAGGCAAGAGTAAAAATAGAATTTAATTAAGAGAAACAGAAACTATACTTTTAAAGGTACCACAGATGATATCAATATCAAACATTTATGCACAAAATGCACGAAAACATCTAAGTACTTAAAAGTTCATAGAAGCAACTAATAGTTTGACTAAGAATAATAATGAGACAACATAACAAAATTTGGGGGATGCAGCCAAAGAAGTATTTAAAATAGGTTAATAAATGAAACTAGGAACTTAAAAATTGATAAGCAATTATTAATGATTTTTTCAAAAAGAAGAAAGCCAAGTCATTTATGTATCAAAAATGAAAAATTTAATTCACAAATGAAGAAGAAATAAAACATACTATGATAAATTATTTTTCCCAATTACATGCCAATGACAATGATAATTTAAATAAAATGAATGAATCATTATAAAAATGCAAGTTAACAGAACAACTAATAGAAATCTTAAAGAACTCAATTTCAGAAATAATGGAAGTAAAAAATGAGCTCTAAAGAAAATAACTCTACAAATAAGAATAGCAAATTCTCTCCAACATTTAAAAATAATTAATTCCAATATTACATAAGTTGTTTGGGAAAAAAAGGAAAAGAAGGGGTTCTACTAGATTCCTTCTTTGTTTCAAATATGATCTTCTCCCTACTCTGAGTTTTTCTTCTCCATCCTCTTGGCAGCTACAAAATTGATATTTCCATAGCATAAGTGAAATCATGTTATTATCCTGCTCAAGAATATTTAATGGCTCCCTTTTGCTTAGAGGACAAAATTTTAAATATTATTTAAAGCTTTTTATAACCTGTTTGGAGTCATCTTTCTAAACCAAATTCTCATTATTTTCTTCCTACCAATCTATATTCCAATACATTGATCTACTTACTGATTTTCTGTATACAATATTCCACCAATCACCTCATGCTTTTGTATATACATTTTGACTAGAAGCCCCTCCTTTATTGTCTCTATCTCTTGCAATCCCTGGCTGTCATCAAGGCTTGATTCAGGTGCCATTTCATACGTGAGACTTTTCCTTTGAATTTATTTTTTAAAATCATCAATAACTTTTTTAATACTAATTTCAAAAAATATGAGTTCCAAATTCTCTTTTTTCTCCATACATTACAATATGATATCACACACACACACACACACACACACACATACATATATATATATATATGAAATCATGCAGCATATTCCATATTAACCATGTTGCAAAAAAAAGGTAGCAAGAAAAATAAAATGAAGAAGTTATACTTCAGTTTACACTCATTTCATCAATTCTTTCTCTGGAAGTGAATAGCATTTTCCATCATGAATCCTTTAGAATTGTCTTGGATTATTGTATTGATCAGAATCTCTAAGTACTTTACATTTGATCGTTGTTACTGTATTGATGTTTTGTGTGTAATGTTCTCCTGGTTCTGCTCACTTCACTTTGCACCAATTCATATAGAACTTCCCATGTTTTTCCAAAATCATCCTGCTTGTCATTTCTTACAACACAATAGTACTCCATTACATTCATATATCACAACTTGTTCTGTCATTCCCTAATTGATTGATATTCCCTCAACAGTTCTTTGACACCATAAAAAGCAGCTGCTTTTCCCTTTTTTTGTGATCTCCTCGGGATATAGCTCTAATAATTGTTATTGCTGGATCAAGGGGTATGCACAGTTTTATAGCCTTTTGTATAGATCCAAATTGTTCTGCAGAATAGTTGGATCAATGCACAACTCTGTCAATATTGCACGAGTGTCCCAATTTTCCCACATCTTCTCCAACCTTTATCATTTGCCTCTTCTGTCATGGTAGCCAATTCAGGGATATGCAGTGAGGGGAGACAGAGGAGGCAGAGTTATGCCTCACTTCAGATTGCACAATGTAACTGAACTAACTATTAGGCTCATACAGTACAAATGCTGATTGTGATACTGTTTGTGCTTCCTCGGTCATGAATCTCACCATATGTCACTGAATTTGATAGGTTTGAGGTGGCACCTCAGAGTTTTTTTTAACATGCATTTCTGTATCAATTATAATTTAGAACATTTTTTCACATGACTAAGTTTGGTTTCTTCATTTGAAAAATTCCTATTCATATCCTTTGATCATTTATCAATTGGGAAATTGCTCTTATTTTCATGACTGGCTCAGTTCCCCATATACTTCAGAAATGAGGACTTTATCAGAGAAACTTGCTAGTTTTCCCCAGTTTTCTGACTTCCTTCTAAATTTGACTGCTTTATTTTATCTGTGCAAAACTTTTTAGATGTCATGTATTAAAATTATCCATTATGCATCCTTTGGTCCTCTCTTTCTCTTGTTTGACCATAAAATTTCCCCTTATCCATAGATTTAAGTAAAATTTTTTATGTTCCCCTGATTTGCTTATGATATCATCCTTTATGGATAAATCATGTACCCATTTTGATTTTTTCTTGAATCAAGGTGTGAGGTGTTGGTTTCTGCATATTATCTAGTTTTCCCAGCAATTTTCGTCAAATAGTGAATTGTTGCTCCCAAAGCTTGAATCTCTGGATTTATCAAACATTAGATTGCTATGGTCACCTACATTTGTATACTGTATACCTGATTCATTGCTAGATGGTGCAGTGGATAGAGCACTGGACTTGGAATCAGGAGGACAGGAGGTAGACTCCAGTCTCAGACACTTAACACTTACTTGGACAAATCACTTAATCTTGATTTCCTCTAATCCAGGGCCATCTCTAGTCATCCTAATTAATAAATGGTCTTTGGACCCAGATGACTCTGAAGGAGAAAGTGAGGCTGGTAATTTACAGCACCCTGCCTCAAATCTAATTCATGTGCTTGTCATGGCATCACCTCCCCTAATGTCATAGTCTTCTTAAATGAAAGACAAACATCATTATCAACCTAATCTATTCCACTCCTCAACATTCTGTTTCTTAGCCAGTACCGGATTGTTTTAAATGATTACTGCTTTGTAATATAATTTGAAATCTGGTACTTGTTAGTCATCTTCCTTTTACTGCTTTTAACTTATTTCCTTGATATTCTTGATCTTTTGTTCTTCCAGATGAATTTTGATATCATTTTTTTCCTAGCTTTATACAATAATTCTTTTGTAGTTTAACATGGTACTGAATAAGTAAATTTACTCAGGTAGAATTGTCAATTCAATGCATAACAAATGCATTTTAAATAATATCTGTCTGGTTGTTTAGATCTTTTGGAAAATATATTTTAAAATGTGTTCATATAATCTCTAGGTTTGTCATGGCAGGGAGCTCCCTGGACTGAATTTGTTTTAAATGAATGTCTCTTTCTATCTCCTCCTGATGTGTTTTTTTAAGTAAATATATAGAAATGCTGATATGGGTTTATTTTATATCCTGTAATTTTGCTAAAGTTGTTAATTTTTTCAGGTAGTTCATGAAACCTTTCCTAACCTAAGGTTGTTAGTGCTTTCCTTGTCCCTGAATTATTTTGAACATGGTTTATAAAAGCTTTGTATTTACTTATCTTTATGCCAAAATTGTACCTTTTCCAACTCTCTGTACCCCAAGACCTCTCCCCAACTATGTTAGCTCTTTGAGGGCAGGAATTGTTTCTTTTGTTTGTTTGTTTTTGTATCTCCAGAGCTTAGAAGGGTGCTTTGCATTTAATAAATTCTTGTTGAATTGAATTGATTGGCTTCTGACTTAAATGTAATAGATTATATTTTGCTTAATATGAACCTGTTTTTTTAGCTTTTCAAAACCAATAGAGAAAAGTATATGTGCAAAGTAATTGTGCAAAAGATCACAACCACTTAAATTTTACTTTGAATAACCATCAATTTTTCTTTGCACTTGGACAGGATTTGTCTGATTATTTGCCAGGGAGTGAAATTTTAACTCTGGAGAGTCAAACTTATGCTTCTATTTTCTTTCTATTTTCATTATCAACAGAGAACTTGATATTATTTATACTTAATAAATGCTTGCTGAATTAATGTACATAAATGAATCAACCCTAATTATAAATGGGGCAATCAGATTTCCTTTGAGTCATAATATTTACACATGTGACTTTTAAAGTTACTCCTTTAAAGGTACCCAAATTAAATTCAGTTAAGAAAAGAATGTGTCCCTTTATCCTCTTTGGATTCTCATTTCATTCTCATTTTCACTTGACCTAAAGAGAAGGATACACTGAATTAAGGAAAATTATTTTTTAAAAATAGATCATTTAAAAAGAAAAAAATCCCTCCAGCCATTCTAGTTGCTCTTATCTTATTGGATAATCAACACAACGAACTATTTTGCTTTTATGTCTTTTAATTGTACTAAGGTTAGATGAGTTTGATGAACTTCACTTGCAGATCACTTCTTCATTCTGACATTTTACTCATTTTACTCATCCTTGTTTTTAATTGATAGGATGCCCATCAATTGGGGAATGGATGAACAAATTGTGGTATATGTATGTAATGGAACACTATCGTTCTATAAGAAATCATGAGGACAGGATTTCAGAAAAATCTGGAAAGACTTGCATGAATTGCTGCTATGTTAGGTGAGCAGAATCAGAACATTACACACACTAACAGCAGCACTGGGTGATAATCTGCTATGACAAATTTGTTCTTTTCATCAGTACAATAATAAAAGACAATTATAAGGGATTTGTGATGGAATCCAGAGAAGGAACTTTGGAGTTTAAATGAAAACTAAAGCATATAATCTGCAATTTTTAAAAATTGTCTTATGTATTTTGTAATTTTTTATCTCTAATATTTTCTTTCTTCTGTTTGGATCTGATTCTCCTCTCACAACACATTCAATTTCTCTCTCTCTCTCTCTCTCTCTCTCTCTCTCTCTCTCTCTCTATATATATATATATATATATATATATATATATATATACACACATATGTTTAGCATGGTTCCAAATTAACATCAGATTGCTTTCTTTCAGGAATGGGGGGAAGGGAAGGAGGAAAAATATTGTAAAACTCAAAACTTTGCAAAGAAATTATTGCAAAAAAATCAATTTCAACCCCCCCAAAATAAAGATATCCTTTTCTTTGAAATGAATACAATTGCAATCTATTTTTCCTAAATTAATGAATTTACTTAAGTCCCATACTAGCTTATTAAATATTAAATTTTCAATAATTGGAGAAATCTCCCTTCCCAATAATAGTTGCTCTTACTTTTTTAGTAAATAATTAAGTTTAAAATAATTAAATATATACCCTTTATTATTAAATGGAGTCAATGACAAAGACTTAGTAATGTATAATAATTTAACTGTGCAAAAGATAACAACCAGAATCCTTTCAAGATTTAATTATAATTGCAAGTTGACTTTTGTTCATTTGTGAAAATAAAATCTCATATAATTCAATAATGTCTTTTACCTTGAGGTTCATACAATCTGTATCTTGTTGTTGTCCTTCATAATTAAATAAGACCAGGACATCAAATGAATGATGCCATGATAAGCACATCATGCTGATTTTAGTGAGGGAAATGTTGTGCAAAGATATTTTGCACAACTAACTGCCTTTTCCAGAACAGTCATCACCATGTGACCTGAATAGTAGGAAACCAGACTTCTGGTAATAGTCTAGATGATGTAGGAGTCCTTGGTCTTTAGGATATCAAGGAGGTACCACAGCATAACATCAATATGGTGATTTTTTTAATGACAATATTTGCTACAACACAGTAGAGCTAACCTGTCACTTGATGTCGGTATGATGATCGAATTTTTCTACTCAGTTCTGTATCCATACTCCTCCTAGAACCCAAAATCTTTGTTTTTCCAGAAGCTGCCTGGCAAGTCACAGGAATGATGCCACCAGAGGACTAGCTGGCATCATGTATTATCAGAACTGCCATAGTATCTGATTGTCTTTAACCTCCGACTTTCATTCTTGATTATTGAGAACATTCTTGACAAATGCTTTCTCATTCTGGTCCATCTTGTGCCAGTCCAAGAATTTCACCTTTAGTGGTACAATATGAATGCCCCTAGTCATCTCTCTTCATCCTGGTCCCAGTTCTGAAAACCTATACAGTAGAATCGGGGTCCTATTCAATTATTCCCATTCTAAGAGTAGAGTAAGTTTGAAAACTTATTTTCTACTACTCAATCAAAATCCTGGTAGTTGTTATCCATGAACCTCCAGGACACCTCTTTTCTTGTGTCTCTATGAGTTCAATGCCTGGCTCACAGTCTTTCTCAATCTTCATCCTCCTTGACCTCTACAGTCTCTGATAACATTGATCACTCTCTTCTTTTTAGATTTTTGGGACCCTTCTCTCTTCTGCTTCCTTCTGCATGACTACTCCCCTTTGTTGAATCTTTTTTCCAAGTTTCATTTGCTAATTGTTGGTGTTCCACTGGGTTCTTTCCTGTGTCCTGTACATCACTCCAATTTCACTTGATCGTTGTTTGGGCCCTGACTGACTCAGAATGAATGTAAGTAACAACTGTTTCTGTTTTGGCCAGAATCCTTGAAGTTCTTCCCCTCCCAGGTTGAATTTTTTTTTGACTATGCAAAAGAGGCCATTTATGCTTCATTTTTTTCTTACTTGCCTTAATCAAGGAATGAGCTTTGCCTCAGTCAAACTGAGACCTAATAAAGATCTTAGCTTAAAAAGGCCAAGGACCTCCTTCCCCTCTGCATCTAGAGTCATCTCCAGGGAAGAGAGTGAGGGCTGGTGTCTCTGTACAACCCTCCCTCACTTAAACCCAGTTCACTTGCATGTCATGTCATCACATCCCTGGTGTCACAGTCTTCTTTGAGAAGGAAGGACAGGCAACAACAATATTTCCCCTTTTATTCTATTTCAATTGGTGATCTCACCATCTCTTATGGTTTCAGTTATCATCTCTATGCTGATGATTTTCAGGTCTACGTATCTAGCCCTTATCTCTTGACTGCTCTCCAGTCTTGCTACTCTAACAACTGTATCTCAGATCCTCTTTTTTTTTATTAGAATCTCAAATTGGATCATCTGTAGACATAGCAAATTCAACATGTCCAAAACTGAACTCATTAGCTTTTCCTCAGAAACTTTCTGCCCCTTTCAAACTTTTATATCATTGCTGTGGGTAGGACTGATCATCTTTTCAGTCTCTTAGCCTCAAACCTAGGTATTCTTCATACCTCATTACTTCTCATCCCTCATGTCCAATCTGTTGCCAAGGTCTGTTGATTTCACCTTTGCAACATCTCTCATCTTCTTCTTTGCTTATACTGCCACCATCTTGATGTAGGCCCTCATTTCCTCACTCCTGGGCTATTGCATTAGTCTGTTGGTTAGTCTGCCTGTCAAAAGCTTCTCCTCACTCTACTCTATCCATCATTCAGCAGTTAAAATCTTGCCAAAAGCACAGATCTAACCATCATCACCCTACTACTCAATAAATTCCCTAAACTTTCCAAGATCAAATACAAGATCTTCTGTTTGTTGTTCAAAGTCCTTCATAACTGAAGTCCCTCTTCCTGCCCCATCTTCCTATTCTTCTTACACCTTGTACTCCACCATGTACTCTCTGATCCTGTGACCTTGCCCTTGACATTTCTCAAATAAGACTCCATTTCTCGGGTCTGGGTATTTTTCCTAGCTACCCTCATTCCTGGGTTACTCTCTCTCTCCTCAGTTCTGCCTAATGGGTAATCTGCTTTCTTCAATACCAACTAAAATCCCATCTTTAACAGGAAGCTTTTCCCAATTCCTTTTAATTCTAGTGTTTTCTTTCTTTTAATTATTTCCTATTTATCCAGTATATAATTTAGTTGTATTCATGTTTGCTTGTTGTTTTTTCCATTCGATTATTATGAGCTCCTTGGGGGCAGAGGCAGTGATTTGCCTTTATTTTCATCTCTGGTGCTAGTCATATAGTAGACTCTTAATGTTGTTCATCATTTGAAGGGGATCAATGACATCGTGATGTGGTGAGTGATGTCTTGACTTGCACCTAAATTGGATTTAAGGTGGTGCAACCTCACTTTCTTTTCTGAAGTCATGGAAGTCCAGTGGCAGGACAAAAGTCATGGTACTCTCACTGGAAAGGCACAACCACCATATGAGAATTTTGCTATTACTAGACCTGGAAAGTCAGTCAGTCAATCAATAATCATTTACTTAGCTTCATGATTACTGATGGACTGATTGACTTTCCAGGACTAGTGGCAAAATCCTCATAATCAGGAACCCAGATAAATGCATACACTATATTGAATTTCACAGTGAGAGGACCCAGCAAGAAGGGAAGAACGTGGACCTTTAGACAAGTTATTGCCAGTGAATACTTTAGATTAAGAGTTCAGAGGAAGACCAGAGTGATACATTTGAGCAAGTGTCCTAATATCAGACCAGAACATCCTGAAATTTTATCACTGAATATCTCTAGCACCTAGCATAGTACCTCAAAGATAGAAGGTACTTAATAAATACTTGTTAATATGCTATGACTCATTAAATTAATATTCTCTGTTAATTAATCAATCAAGAATTATTTATTAAGTACCTGTGGTATTCTAAGCCCCATGGGAAGAGTAAGTAAATAAAATGAAACAATCCTTGTCCTCAAGGTATTCACATTCTAAGGATTAAATATTTGCCACAGAAAAATCAATATGTGCAGGAAGTGACCTGTAGTTCATTTTATATAAAAAAGCCTCTTAAAGAATTTTCAGGTTCATGTACATAATGTGTTGAGTGGTTTTACTTGATGGTAAAATATGAAATGATAATAATAAATTGAACTCCCGATTATCTCTAGAATCAAATAAAGTTCCTTAATAACCTGTTTCTTTGCTACCTCTTCAGTGTTTTTATACTTTATTCCTCTCTGCATTTTAGATGACACTGGCATTTTCACACATGAATGGGTAGGGAATACCTTTTTCCTGCTCAGCCACTGGGGAGGGACCATTCGTCACAATAGCTTCCTCTGCAGCTTAGAGTCACAGAGGAATGAGAATATCTCTAAATGATAGTCTCATGCATCAGTTCTGTTCAGTAAATGCCACAACTCCTTATTGTCTTCAACTACCTCATCAGCCACCATCAGTCATAGTCTCAATGAATGAATTAGGGGACCTAGGTACCAGTCTTCCCATGTGTTTTTTTTTTTTTAGTTTTTTGCAAGGCAAACGGGGTTAAGTGGCTTGCCCAAGGCCACACAGCTAGGTAATTATTAAGTGTCTGAGACTGGATTTGAAGCCAGGTACTCCTGACTCCAAGGCCGGTGCTTTGTCCACTATGCCACCTAGCCTCCCTTCCCATGTGTTTTCAAGATAGAAGTTGTACTCTCACAACTAATTTGCTACATTCTTTTCTCTTCCTCTGAGAATTTCTTACCAGAACATTTTTGGAAATCTTCACATAGTTCATGACCTAAGTAGCTAGTGGACCCAGAGAAAGTATCTGCATCTCTGTAATTACCTGGATATATACAGAGTTATATATCAATTTATTGTCACTGTTGTTGAAATACAAAGGGTGGGTTCATAGTATCTGAATATGGCTATTTAGTCTTCTTCCTTTTTCTTACAGATGAGGAAACTGACACTAGAGGTTATGTGATTTGTTCCACGTTACACAGCCAGGAAATGAGAAACAGGATGTGATCACAATTTATCTGATGCCAAATTTCACTGTTCTTTCTGTCATGCTGCCCTTTGTTATCTCATTGTATGCCTTTATTCCAATGATGCATTTTTCCTTTAGACCTGAAATTGCTCCAATTTGATTTTGTAATCTCATGCAAATAAAATTCTTCATTTTAGGAGGAAATGCCTTTGGAATGATCATGACCCTGAAAACTGATAGGGCTATTATGCTGGTGTTTGGACTTTAGAATCAGAAAATACTATATTAACCATTTGCCATTTGAAGTTCACAACAATCCTGCAAAGGTGTTATTTTCAACTTCATTCTAAAGATGAGGAAAAAAGAGGCTCAGAGTATTCAGTTAGGGTCAGAGAACTAGTGAGTTGTCAGAGGCAGGATTCTAACTCAGAACTTACTGATTCTATGTTTATGCCTATGAAGCTGTAGCAATTTAAAATATCCTTTTTTATTGATGGAAACAATGAGATGAGGAAAGGACCTTAATAGAAACTGTTAAACTCCAAATAGGCAGATGAGAGATTTTTATCTTTCCCCAACCCCCTTTCTTAGAGTTATCTAGTGATAAAGCTGAATTGTCAGACCAACCACTTCTAAGTCTTAGCTCTGACCTATTTCATATTTTAAAATTTTTGCCTGCTTTAATTCACCTCATTTGTTCTGAATCATTTCCTTGCAAAGCAGGAACAGCTGTGCTGAAAAGCCTTCCTAAGCCCATTGCACTTATGTTTTTAAAAGAAAGCACAAAGACAAATTGCTGGAACTTGGGTTTTAAACAGAACGATGTCTAGCCAAAATAATCTGAATTATGAAATCACCAAATCTCAGAGATGGAAGGGACTTCAGAGGTCACCTGGTCAAACCTGTATCTGACCAAGGAAGAGAGAATGAATACCTGAAAAAGCATTGATTAAATATCGCATGTAGTAGAATAACATGTCCTCTAAATGGTCATTTAGCCTTTGGCTAAAAGACCTCCAGGGAGGAAGGACTTATTATCTTTTAAAGAAGTCTGTTCCAATTTCGAATAGCTCAAGTTGTTAACACCCTATATCCTAGGATCTTTAATTACTTTATGGCTAATCAGTAAATTGGAAATCAGTTCCATGACTTATAAGAATATTTCCAGAAATAAATGAGAGAATGAACGTGAAAATATTTTAAAAGTTTTTTTCAATCAGTAAAAATACACTCTCTTTTCCTCCCACCTCTACCTCTCCTCCCATTGAGAATGAAATAAAAGTAAATATGTATAGTTAAGCAAAACAAATTAGCCCACTGGTTATATCTAAAAGAAAAAAATTACATGTACATACATACATAAATATATCTATATCTATTTATCTGTCTATCTATATATGTCTCATTCTGCATTCTGAGTCTCTGTGAAAATGCGTCTTAAATCATAATGTACTATATAAATAATAACAGATTCTTATCTGCTTTAAGCTTTATAAAAATACATGTCTCATACTAGGAAGATTGTGTAAGAATTTTTATCCTTATTTTATAAATGAGGAAGCTATGGATCTAAATATATAATGATTTCCTCATGGTAACATAACTGTCCAGCTAGAGGAGCTGGGATTTGTACCTTATTAATGATAATTATAATAATGAACATTTTTTAGTGCTTTAAGGTTTACAAAGTGCTTTACAAACATTATTTCATTTGACCTTTGCAGCATACCTGGGAAGTAAGTATTATTTATTATTATTATTATTATTATTATTATTATTATTATTACCATTTTATAGATGTAGAAATTGAGTCAAGCATAGATTAAGTGACTTGTGTAGATTAATAATTGTCTCAGGTCAAATTTGAATTCAGATTCTTTATTCCAGGTCCACTGCTCTATGAGTTATGTCAGTTCTGCTGATTCTATATGCTTGATTATGAGTCCAATTCTCTTCTATTATTTTTCACATTATTTCTCGAATGTTTCTCATCCTCACTTTTATCCTCCACATTATTGTTACTATTGTCATCAACAATTTACAGGACCACTGATTTAGAACTGAAAGGGAACTCAATGGTCATCTAAGAGTAATCTCTTTTACAAGTCACATTTATTAGGGAGAGCAGGGTTCCATAATTTCTCACCTGGCAAATTCATAATACTAAACCAACAAGTATCTCACCTGAATGGAAAAACCCAGTAGTATTCCCTTATTTACTAGACGCTATCATTATATACATTAACTTAGTTACTATTCCGAAAACAGATTATGAGGCTGAATCGGACAGTTTTAACTACACAAAAGAAGGATTTTATATATTTCATGAATATAGGCTAATTGTTTTTGAAAAGTCTGAATTAACAAATAGTTTAAAACAGGGTTTCTTAATCTTGTTTGTGTCAAGGACTCCTTTGGTAAAGGAAGCCTAAGGACCCCTTATCAGAATAATACATTGAAATAAATAAAATAAAGATGATTACAAAAGAAACTATGCTGAAATATAGTTATCAAAATTGAAAACAAAACAAATAAATGGATCTCAGGTTAAGAATCCCTTGTTAAAAACAATACAGTCATTTTCATATATGTTAAATAGCACCAAATTCAGTTCAAGAAACATTTATTAACTAGATTTACTAAATATCACCAACATATTTTTGGACCTACTTTTAAAAAAAAAAGTGTAATTCAGCTGTAGGAAGATTTGGCTCCAGATATGAAAGTCCAGGTTTCACAGGAGCTTTGCTAGATTTCTCACGTATTCTCTTTGGTTCATTGGTCTCCACTCAACTTAAGCCCTGGGAACTTCAGTGTCAACTTATTTTACCCTTTACAAATAGAATTTGGGAGCAATGAGTTATGGCATCTCTCCAAAAGAGTGCTATCAGCTTCTCTGCAAACACACAGACTAAAATTATGTAAAATATGGGTGGCAAGCAACCAAGACAATAAGGATTTATTAAGTACTTTCTTGTTAGAACTATGTTAAGTACTGGGATTATAAATACAAGCAAAAAGACGGTGCATATGCTCAAAAAGCTTACATTTTAGCAGAGGAAGACAGTGCTTACAAAGAAGCTGAAAAGTAGAGGTGGAAAGTAGAGTGTGGTGAAAGAGTCAGTACAGTGACATGGTATTGAAGACTGGAAAGAGAAAGATATAGTAGGGAAGCCAATAAAGTCTGACTGGTCATTCCTCCCCCCCCTCCCCAAAATGGAACAGATTTTAGTTAATGCTATGCAGAATATAGACCTGTATCCAAGACCATGAAAAGAATAACTTTCTTAGCCTTTTTTAGAGACCACCACCTACTCAGAGTTTTATGTAATCCTCTAAATTTGTAGTAACTAGGGGTTGCTCCACTACCTTTCCCATTGGGGAGGAAATACAGGCATAGAACTTGGGATCACCAATCAAGCAACCCTACTAATTATTCCAAATGTATTATTTTTAGGGATAATAAAAGCTAAACTTCAAGAAAACCTATGATCAATAATCACAAATTCTAAGTTAATAGAGTTTAAACTCATGAGGTTTTGTGTAGAATAGAAATATTCTCCTGCAGGACTAAACTAAGTTCAAAAGTGTGATCCTTGAACTCTCTAGCTTTATATTCTATCTTTGACAGAGACCAATGAAGATATTGCTATTCTTGATCAAAATTTTTTTAAACCAACTCTCTCATTCACTAGGAAATATTGGGGGCAATGTGTGATTTCATTATCCTTACTGACCTTAGAAATTACTTGCCTTGACAAAGCAAAGAGTGGTTGCAGAATAAGAAGACTTTTCAATTAACATGAAATAATTCATCAGTCTGCTTATATTTGGGTCAATTTCCTTTATGATCCACATATGTAACTGAATTTAAAAAAATCAACCACTCCCCACCACCCTAGTGGTATATTTTCTATGCCCTTTCCTAACTCTAAAACAGGGACTCCCTTTGTTATTGTTAACTCAAGTCTCCAAGCCCATTGATATGAGACTTTCTCCTCATTGATGGAGATCAATGCCCTACTCCCAGGATAGGGTGGAGTTGGAGAGAAAACAGAAGGACAAAAATCAGTTGTTACTTCTTTGGAGGGTCTTTTCAGTCTGAAGTTTATTGGAGCTTTGCAGTCATTTTGGGCATTTCTAGTATCCAGATTTGAGTAAGATGAATGATGCCAACAGAAGAAGCTGGCATGAGAGGAGCTGGTAGTCTATCTGTTCCTAGTTTGCTACACTAAAGACTTCAGGGAATTTCCCCTTTTAATGAGATCTGGGACTTTTTGGTTTCAGTTACCTTGATCCCTGTGGGAGAGCTCCATTCTGCACAATATGTTATATTTACTTCTTTGAATACTTTCTCAGATTTCTGTTTTATCACTGTCTTGAAAAAATGGCTTTCTTTGCTACTTAAGTATTTATTGTGGGATATGTGATATTTCAGGGCAGGGAACATGTGGGACTATAGAAAGCTCACAAAAATCATTTGATTTGGTGCTGCCACATCAACTGCAGATGAGATTTGAAATTCAATAAACCCAGGAGCTTTTCAGGAAGGCAGTTGGATAAACTTTACATTGTTTCCAAGTTATACATTGAAATTGAATATGTTGAGAGAGAAATCATATCCTTGAGGAGAAAATAAAATATTAGAGATAGCAAAATTATGTAGTATATAAGACACTTTTAAAAAATGAAGGTAATAGACTTTGGTCTTTGTTTAAACTCCACAGTTCTTTCTCTGGGTACAGATGGCATTCTCCGTCTCAGGCACTCTAAAATTGTCCCTGATTATTGCATTGATGGAATGAGCAAGTCCATTATGGTTGATCATCACCCCCCATGTTGCTGTTATGATATATGATGTTCTGGTTCTGTTCATCTTGCTCAACAACAGTTCATGCAAGTCTTTCCAGGCTTCTCTGAAATCCCATTCCTCTTGGTTTCTAATAGAACAATAGTGTTCATAACATACATACATATACCACAATTTGTTCAGCCATTTCCCAATTGATGGCCATTCACTTGATTTCCAATTCTTTGACACATTCTTTTACCACAAACAATCCCTGCTCTTCTAATTGACTTATGATATCATTCTTTATGTTTAAATCATGTACCCATTTTGACCTTATTTCATATAGGATATGAGATGTTGATCTATGCCTAGTTTCTGCCATATTATTTTCTAGTTTTCCCAACGGTTATTGTCAAAGAGTGAGTTCCTATCCCAGAAGCTGAAGTCTTTGGGTTTATCAAGCATTAGATTAGTATAGTCACTTATTGCTATGTCGTGTGAATCTAATCTACTCCATTGATTCACCAGTCTGTTTCTTAGCCAGTAATAAATAGTTTTGATAACTGATGATTTAATATAGTTTTAGATCTGGTTCACTTTGCCTAGTTTTTGTCATATTATTTTCTATCCAACTGGTATAATTTTCTGTTAGAGTTCAGGACAACCCAGTTCATGAAGGAGAAAACTAGTCATAGAGGTCCACATAGAGATGGCTTCCTCTGTCCTGATACCTTCAGAGTGTTGAGTCTCACAATAAAGTCTTGTTCTTAGCAGGAGGAGTTGAAGACTTTAAACCCATCTCCTCATTAAATGTCCACTAATTAGGGTTGATTTTCACTATTAAAGGGAGTCCCCTTTCAGAAAGAATTTAAGGCATTTAAGTCTTCCCTGGCATCTGTGGTTACTGAGAGAATCAATTTATTGATTGCTGGTTAACCCAATTAATAAATTAACTCTTAATTACCCAGAAACTTTATCTCTTGGGGTTTTCATTCATCATATCATCCAAGAAGAATATATAATATTGAAGTATGCAAAAGAATTATTTCTCTTGTCATTCTGATGTATCCTTGCCAACAAGAGAACTTGTAAGAGTCTTAACAGGGATCAGGTTTTCATCAAGGCCTAAACTTATGCTTGAGTACTATAATAAAACCTAAGGTTTTATCTTTATAATTCCACATTGTGGTAAATATATATTCAGCAGCAGTTATCCTACATGAACTCAGAGATGAGATATTCCTCCCATAATAATATTTGGCAGCTAGGTAATAATATCAGAGATGGAAAGTATTCCTATTGTATACCCTCTCTCCTTATGCCAAGAGAGCAATCATTGGACAAAGGTGAGATTCACCCTTCCTAGGTGGAAAGGAGTTTGAGGAGGATAACAAAAGAAAAGAAGAGTTACCAAGGACAATTTAAAATCCATTATTTGTCAAGAAGTGGACCTATCCAACAACCTATAAATCATTTTCTTACTGCACTGTTCAGTAATCTCACTCTGAGACTAATTCTTAAGATCATGGCTTTAGAACTAAAAGGACCACAGAGGATATCTAGTATACCGTCCTTATTTAACAGATGAAGAAACTGAGATGTGTGTGGGAGATCTGGGATTTGAAGTCAAGTCCTTTGACGCCAGACCCAGTGCTCTTTCCACTGAACCACACTGCCTTTCCTCTTTCTGCTAGAGTTTTAAGCTTTTGCAAGACAAGCCCATTCATTCTTTCTTCACCCTCCTATCTATAATAATTTTAGCATCCATTTACTAAGCTATCTTGCCTGTAAAAGAGATCTGATCATCTTTATCTATTCCATTTAAGCATGGTCTTTCTAGTGAGGCAGCATTTGTGAGCAAACTATATTTGGACATGTCTTTCTCTAGAGTGTTATATTTTAGAAGGGAAATTAATTCCCTCTCACCCTCATAAATGCTAAAATAAAATAAACATTCAGGGTGAGAGCAGGGGAAAACCCAGAATGCATACTGAATAACCTTATTATGCTTCCAGTCATTCTCTCTCTGGTCCTAATTTGCATTTACCTTCAGCCCAGGCTTGGTTTTTGGAGGAGTTTTGCCTCATCTGTATTCCTTTGTGCAGCTGCTTGCTAGCAGCCTCTTCAGGATGGTTTATGTCTATTGTAATGGGCTGTGAAGCTCCCTAGCTACCATTAATCTTTCTCTTCCCTTAGATGGGGAATGCTAACCATCTATCTCCTGTCTATCTCTTTCAGTCCACCTGGGCAAATTAGAAAGCTCCTGTGACTGGGTTTATAATCAGAGTCAAACTCACAAAGAAGAAAAGACGTCTCTGGTGTATGCTCTGTAATTTCAGGGGCATGGAAAGATCAGTCCAGAACTCTCCCAAAAGAGATGGAGGATGGTTTCTGGGCCATCTCTAGATAGGTGTAATGCCAGAGGCAAAACTTCCTTTGTGAGCTCCCTTTCCCTATTTCCAAAGGATTTGTATAGAAGGAGGTAGGGGAAGTACTTGCTACTTTACCTGGGGAATAGTGGAGAAATTATAGATTGATTCAATATATAAATTGTTTTATGCCATCTTACAAACCTATATCCTTCTCCACTGGAGGATTGGTGGAGCAGACATTTTATTCCTTAGTAAACAGCATTTAATATATTCCCCCAAACTCAAGAACCAAGGTGCAACACCCCAGTTTGATTACTGTGTTATAGTAGAGAAATAGTTCTGCTCCTCCCATGTCCAATATTAATACCTGGTTACCAAATTTATTATGACAGGAATATCTCTTCTCTGAGTTCATGTAGGTAGGTCTCCTGCCAAAAATATATTTAACACAATGCAGAAATAGCAGAAGAAAGACTTAGGTTTTATTATAATACTCAAGCATAGGTTCAGGCCTCAGAGAAAACCTGAGTTCTGTTATGACCCCTACAAGTCATCTTATAGACAAAATTGCATCAGAAAGACAAGAAAAATAATTCTTTTAATATATTACAGTCTTGTACATTTCTCTTGGGTTATATGATGAATTAAAAACCCCAAGAGACAATTTCTGGGTACTTAAAAAATCAATTTATCAATTGGCTAACTAGCAATTAATATTGATTATCAGCGGTTTCTCTCAGTAACCAAACATGCCAAGGGAGATTCTGAAATTCCTTAAATCCTTTTTGAAAAGGAACTCCCCTAATGAGTGAAAATCAATCCTGATTAATGGACATTTAATAAGGAAGTGACTTTAAAGCCTTCAGTGCCTCCTGCTGAGTATAAGACTTCATCATGAGACTCAATACTCTCAAGGCATTGGGCAGAAGAATTCATCTCCATGTTGATTCTCTAATTTTCTCTTTCATGAGCTGGAATGCCCTGAACTCTGATGGAGGGGTTCAAGGACAGGGGGTTCTTCCCTCAGGCAAAGTCTGGCCTTGACTAGAATCTATTTATACTATGAACAGAAATTAGGTCTTCCAGTTGGATGAGGTACCATCAGGCAAGCATATCCCTTCAGAACTGGAAGCTCGTCAGTCAGCCATGTCCCTAAGAGATTGACTGACCTTTTGGGAATAGGAAGAAATATGAAGAAAGGATCACAAGTTAATAATCAGTTATTATTAAAATAGTATAACATTAATTTTTTCAGATATAATAGTCAAAGAAAAAAACATTTCCATACTCCTTTCAGTGTCATAAAAATTAAACCACCTTAAACAAAGTCATAATTTTATATAGCCCCTAAGAAAGAAAACTTCACTGAACAAACTACAGGTAAATTAAGTCAGGTTTCAGAATAAACTGTATTTAGTGGATTCCCAAATAGGTGATTGAAGGAGGATTTATATGTCCACAAGGAGTTGAACACAGTAGAAATTCCTCCTCTGGCATCTTATCTAAGGAATATTTAAGGCTTTAAATAAAATTTCACATCCCATGATAGGATTTCAGGAATAGTTAATATTAAGGCAGAATTTTAGTTAATCAAAATTTGCAGTAAGATTTACCTTGAGACCCAAATAATAAAAGGAAATCAAAAATTCCCATTATAGGAGTCATAATCTCCATGAACCTCA
The DNA here is from genome assembly GCF_037893015.1 of Macrotis lagotis. Classification (NCBI taxonomy): domain Eukaryota; kingdom Metazoa; phylum Chordata; class Mammalia; order Peramelemorphia; family Peramelidae; genus Macrotis; species Macrotis lagotis. The sequence goes on along the minus strand of NC_133658.1, from coordinate 389,799,194 downwards.
GCTTTCCTATTTGTTAAATGAAGAGTGTATATGTGTATGTGGACTAAATGGCCTCCTTCCATCCTAAATCCATGATGGTGATGATAGTAACAACAATAACTAACATTTATGTAGTGTTTCAATGTTTGCAATATACTTAAAAATGTTATCTAATTTTATCCTCACATTGACTAGGAGTTATTATCCCCATTTCACTGATGAGGAAATGGAGGCAGACAGAAATGAAATAACTTTTCCAGGGTCACGAAGGTGGAGTCAGCTCATACTTGGAGAAGGAAAAAAATATCAAGTCAGACCGACCAGAATTAAAAAACAGAGTCTAAGGCTAATATTAGCAACTCCAGAAGCTTGATTGAGGGGGACCATCCCCACTTGGAGGGAAAAAATACACACTAGGAAATACTTGGAATTAAGAGAGATATTTTTTGTATACCTGTGGATTTTCATAAACATCTTTAGTTGTTTTCTGCCATGTTCAATTCATGATCTCATTTAAGATTTTCTTAGCAAAGATATTAAAGTGGTTTGCCATTTCCTTCTCTAGTTTATTTTTCAAGGGAGGAATAGCTAATGAGTGTCTAAGGCTGGATGGATTTAAACTAAGGAAGATGAGACATCTGACTTTAGACCCAGCACTGGGAAGAGACTGGGAAACAGGGAGACCAATAAAGAGGCCACTGGAATAATCTAGGTGAGAGAGTCTACCTAATGAAGAACCTCTGAGTGAAGAGAAAAGGATAGAGATGAGAGGTACTGTGTTGTAGAATTGGTGAGGATTAACAACTAATTGGATAGAAGAAGAAAGAGAGAGGAAAGTCAGGGATGTTTTCAAGTTTGTGAATCTGGGTGACTGAAAGTATGGTTGTGCCCTAAATTAAAAATGTGTCTTGTTCCACTCTTCTGACCACTCCCTTCTCCTAGTCAGTAGAGTAAGTTATGGGTAGCCAGTACAAAGGGGCAGTAGCAGGGAGTAAGACCGCAAAGGGGAACCAGGAAGTCAAGTGCAAAATGACTCAAAGATCAAGGGGCATATTTTGCAAATTGTGTTATATGTTGATCAAAATTCACATCCTGGTAATGTATGCAGAATCAGGAGAAAGCATCTAAGCATCACCTCTGAACCATTTTTCACCACTTGCTTCTGCCTTTGTGTATTTTTTTTTGCCCCTCTGTCCTGTTTTAATTAAAGTGTGATTGCTGCCAATCATAGTCTTTCCCAGTGAGTACTCAAAGAACTAGGTGTACCTGTTCCTGTTTCATAATTTCACAAATTAATGATCAACTCATTCCCTTAACAGAAATAGGAAAGTTTGAGGAGGGATGAGTTGGAAGTGAGGAAAGTAATAATAAGTGATGTTTTTTAAATTTATTTTTATTTTGGTTTTTTAAAGTATTGCAAAGGTATTTTTTCAATGTTTATTCATTTGTAAGCTTATGAATAGGAGATATATCTGTCATAGCAACACAGATGTAGAGTTAGAGGAGTGCCAGAGGTCATCTAAACTAACCCCTTCATCTTTTGTGAGTACCACTTCTATGACACCACCTTATGATAGACACAATAGACACTATTGAACTACCTTATGATAAACATATTTGAAAGGAACCTGGAGTCTACTTACATTAAAGATGGGTTTTTGAAAAGTTTTCCTGAATATAAAGAGTGCTACCACTAACTTCTATCATTACTCAAGCCTAGTTTTCCTAGACCAGATAGCTGGCAGGTTAATTAATAGACATTATATCCTTTTGTGTGTGTGTGTGTGTGCCACAAGTAATTTCTAAGGTAACCCTTGAAATTACATTTGAAGAGAATGGGGATACATTTATTGAGAGTTGGAATGGAACCAATTCAGCCTTGACCTAGATCACTTATGACATGGGACATGTACACAAGGCAGAGAGTCAAAGTAGATTGAATCCTGGACTTGGAATCAGGAGGACATGAGTTCAATTTATACTTTTGAAACTATGTGACCATGGGCACAGTTAACTTTAGAATCATGTATTTAAAGATGAAAGGACTCTTGTTCTTTAGTTACTTCACTTGTGTTTGACTTTTTCTGACCCCATTTTCTTGGGGTCACTAGAGTGGTTTGTCATTTCCTGCTTTAACTCATTTTACAGAGAAGGAAACTAAGGTCAACAAGCATAAGTGATTTGGATAGGGTCACACTGCTAGTGGTTTACCATTTCTTTCTCTAGCTCATTTTATAGAGGAGGAAACTGAGGCTAGGAAGTATCTGAGTCAGACTTGAGCTCAGGTTTCTTTTCTCCAGACCTGGTGCTCCATGCCCTGCACTATCTACCTGTCTAATAGAACCCTTGGAAGCTATTTAGCTCAATCATTTTAGAAATAAGGAACCTGTGAGGTCTAGAAGAGCTAAGTAATTTTTTTTTCCTCTTTGTATTTGTTTATAGATTTCATTTTCTTGATTATATTCAGTTTAACTCCATATTATGAACTGGCTTCTCTTCCCTTTTATTTGTACTATATATGCCTTGCTGATAAATTAAAAAATCATTGATGGAAGAAATTATGTTGTAATCTAGGTTTTAAAAAAATTCCCCAAATGAAACACATTTTTAGGTATGAAATAAGGCTAATAAGTCTAGATTTAAAACGACTTTAGAAGCATCCTCATTTTATAGATGAGGAAACTGAGACCCAGGATGATGAAGTAAGTGTAAGAGATAGATTTTGAACTTAGGTACAATGAACTATGAAATACTTAGAAAAGCAGTTTCTATAGTTAAAAAGACCTAGATCTGAAGAAAAATTTAGAGAGATTCTATAATCCTTTCACTTTACAGTTGAGGAAAGCAAGGTTTATAAAGGTGAAGTGACCTTTGAAGTGATCTTATTGATTGCAAATCAGGATCAGAAATCAGGTACTTGGCCTTTGAATATGTTGTTCTTAGGACATGTTTAAAATTAATTCTGGTAGGATTGAGAGATCACCCCTCTACCTAACTCCCAGTTGATGAATAAAAATGACAGAAAGATGATAAATTGTTGAAAGGGATAGAAGAAAAAACAGGAATATTAATGTTTTTTGGAGCTATGAATCGATCTCACCAATCTGGAAGGCAAACAATATTACTACTAGGCCTCTGTTCCAAAGAATTCAAACAAAGAGGAAGCATACCCATATGTGCAAAATCATTTATAGCAGCCCTTTTTTTGCAGAACTGGAAACTAAGAGGATGCACATCAATTACAGATCAACTAAACAAATTATGGTCAATGAATATAATGAAACATAATTGCACCAAAGGAAATAGTTTCAGAGAAATCTGGGAAGATTCTTTGGGCTGATGCAGAGTCAAGTGAATAATTTACACAATGCCAAATACTAACAACTTTGAAAACCACAAGAACTCTGATTAATGTGATGAATAACCCTGATTACAGATCATCACTGATGAAGCATATGACTAACTTCTTGTAAGGAGGCAATGAATTCAGGGGCAGAATGAGGAAAATTTTTGGCAAACAGTCAGTAGAGGAATTTCTTTTTGCTTTACAGTGTACTTGTTGCAAGCATTTGTTTGCTTGCTGCCTTCATTTCTTTCATTCCTTCCTTCCTTCCTATTTTTTCCTTCTCTTTGTTTCTTTTGTTATACAGGGGTAGTAGGGAGAAAAAAAATTAAATTTTTGTTATTGAAAGTTTAAAATCTAATTTTTTTAAAAAAAGAGATCATTCTTCAATAAAAAAAAGAATGACTGCTATCCTACTAGAAAGGGTTTTTATTATTTTCTGACAGATGAAACAATAGAGCAGTTTCCAAAGTGGAAAGTGAATAAGGAGGGGCATCAGAATTACAGAAATAAAACACAAATCCACCAGCCTTACTAAGATTTTTTTTTTTACTCCTACTAGGTGACAGGGACAGCTCATGAATTCATGGAGCAAGACCAGAAAGAATAAAGATAACTTTTTAAAGCTCCGATCAAATATACTTTATGAAAGGAAAGTTTCTGAAAAATAACACACACAAACACACACACACACACACACACACACACACACAAACACATACACACACACACACCTATTGGTACATGACTTTAGCCTAACAAAGCAATCCTCAGTCTGAAAGATTTTGCAAAAGAATTTTTTTATTAGTTTAGGCATATAACAAATAAACATAAATAAATAAATAAATTTAATTATTTTATTTTAAAAAAATATTCTTTGCACTTAAAAGTAGCAAATTGACATATTAAGTTCATATCTAAATATCAGATACATTGATGACAGTGGCCTGTTCCTTGAAGGACAAAACAGAATTTTCTCACAGATTTATTTGTGCATTTTCACATGAGAACCTGACAAATAGTTTCACATGGGAAGAGAGATGTCTAGTTTTCAGTTTACTTTTTTCTTTTCTCTGTGTCAATTTAATATCATTCTCTTTCTATATTTTTGTCCACATAGAATAGTTCTGATTTATGTTCATGTGTTGGGCCAAATTTCTTTTGAATCTTTCCAAAGGTGAGCTTGAGAATAATGTAGCCATATTTATTTTCTTTCTCTTTAGCCCAATTGGGAAGTCAGTTCTCATTTACTTTTTCATCAGACTGGATCATGCTGACTCCATAAATTTAATTACTAGTAATCATTGCCTTTGGTTTTGTGTTGTTAGCAAGAGAACATCTACTCACAGCATCTCTCCTCTCATTTGATTCAAAAACATCCTTTGTAGGCAATATAAGGACACTTTCTCTAAGACTTTTGTAGTCTTATATCCCACCCATGTCTAGGCCTTTACTGTTGGATGGGAATTACAAATAATCATTTGGGCACTGAAAGATTATACTTGGACATGTTAGACTACACTGAATTTCAGTGTCAGCATTCTTTGAAATACATGTATAAGAAATAAAATCTGATATTAGCAAATAGGGTAGAATATAGGAAACACATCCCTTTTTCCATAACTTCATTAGATATGTTGTCTTTATATCTATTTACTAATATTTAAATCTTTCCATCTCTCACAGATGTATTACTTCATTTGTCTTTTTTGTGACAAAGTTCAGAACATTATGCTCTTATTAATTATATAAAACTGATGCATTTTTAAAAATTTCAGTACAAACAAAATCTGGCACAAATAACACTCTAATTCGCATTTTGCATAAAAAGATACATTCTCAATGAATGTGACACACAGATATGAAAAATACATAAAATACATGGGCACTCCAAAAATGTTAAATACCCACTTCAATACTTTTTGGATATAGTTTTATGATCATAAATAATCTCTTCACTGATGCAAATTAAAACTCTTCTATGCCTTAATTGTAGACATTCATGAGTTATTGATTGCCTTGTCTAGCCTTCACTCCGGTGATAAGCTACTTTGAACTTAGGAAAATTAGCCCTTAGATAGACAAACATTCATAAATTTAGTATTAAATAAATATAATAAATTAATAAATATGGAAAATTATTTTAAATACAAAAGTTAGTGCCAAACAGATAGATAAAAGATATCAAGGACTACACATACAATCCTTGCTGCAGTGGGGACATTGAGGCAGACAGTTTCCTTGAGCTTGGTAGTTCTGAAGCTCAGGAAGTTTAATGAGGATTGACTGTCAGTACTAAGCCTGGCACTAGTCCCTCTGAGTTGGGGTGAGACAGTGTTAATACACATAGAAAGAGCATAGTCTAGACCAGTAAATTCTGAGCCCATCTATAATGGGTTCAAGTCCATGAGCAACTTACTGCCTTTCCAGCCTTGGGGGAGTTGGGGAAATTCAATTTCAAATAAATAAATGAATAAATAAATAAATAAATAAATAGCATATAGCAAGCAAAATACTTAATGATTTTTAGCTCAGATGAACTAGCTCAGATGTTTGGTTCATTGGACAACTAGGAATTAAAATATAAAAAAGAAATCATAACCAACAAAAATTAAAGTGAAAGAAAGTTGATAGATGACATTCACATTTCATTTCACTTGATTTTTTTCTTCCATTTTTGCTTCATCTCTTCTCTTCATCCAATGTGGTATCATGGGAGTTTAGCCTGTGGGGGAAGGCCAGAAATGCATATTGTACTGCTTACTGCAATACCATATTACTCTTATTTTCATACAAAATAACTTCCTGGAGCCTAGACCCTAAAACAATTCTTATTTAGCAAGCCATATTAGATTTTCCTTATGTGCCCTGGAATTTGTACTCTGTAATTGAGATTATGAGCCACAGCCATCTCTGGTTAGGTAATTGGGATAATCACCCTGGAGCCCTATATTTTGAGGGTCCCTTGCAAACCTTTTTGGGTTAAATAAAAGAAACTGCTTGACCAGGAGTAGGCAGTATCATCAGTTTGTGTTTAAAAATTGAAACTCAACTTGAATTCTTCTAAAATACAGATCTCTGTCTGGCATCAACAATTCTGAGCTGTTAACAGTGGGCTTATTAAGCCAAGCGAATGCCCACCCCTAAGTCTGGCACCATCCTAGTGAGTTCCCAGAATCAGAGGGCTTCTAGGCTGTTTAAGGAAGGGCAAACCAGCCTAGGATAAAAAATGGAGCTGATCAAGACTCCCAGGTGGATGGAACTGGTCTGTGAGTAGCTCTTCTAATTCTTGCTTAGTTGGGAGAGGGCCACCTGGTCTCCAAAACAAAACAAAAACCACTTAAATTGAATTTTAAAAATAAATTTAGTAAGGCCAAAGAAAAGCTATGGGGAATCTGGACTCACTATCTGGTGATAATGTTCCTCTCTTCCCTTCCATTTATAACTTAGGTTGGTTATTGTCTTTTTGCCACATCTCTTTTTCCCTTTTCTTCACTTACATGGGTGACCTAATGTGACTTTTTTCAGCATCTCACATTCCTCCCTAAGATGCTTCATAGTAACAGCTAAATACAGAGAGAGGCCAGCATGGAATTTGTATTTCTCTCTTTACACCCTTCTCCTTTTTCCATGGCTCTCTTTCCTCTAACCTCCCTCCTTTATCTTCTTCCTATTGTATTCTTCCCAAAGCCCTTTCTCTCCCCTCTCCTATGCCACCATTTCCTATGACTGTATGTCCTTGCTTCATTCTCTTTCCTTGCATTGTTGTTGTTTTTGGTGTAGACATTAACAGAGAATCTTGCTATCTCATTCATTACTCACAGTTCACAGATGCCCCTTTGCCCCAGAATGAATTATAATAGCGATCCTTTGCCTGCACCACAATCTTCTTTCCCTTGTGGCATTCAATTTGAGCAGAGGTTGTCTCTGTGATGAAGCAATTCTGGATCTAGCAAAGGAGAAAACAACTTGTTAACATTTAGGATTGAACAAACATTGGAAAGGAAACATTATTCTTCCAAACACAGTCTTCAACTCTCACTCATTTTTTAGTGTAAACCATACCTACAAATACATTCTAATGTCAAGTTGGCAAGCTTGGCAGTCAACCATTGAGAGATATGGCCAACTGTGGGGAGATGATGCCACCTGCTGGTTTTATATAACAATGTTGCTTTTTGGGCTATATGTTACAGAAACATAATTTTGCATGCGCTGGACCAATTTCTATTCTCTGTAACTCTTGGGGGAAATCTGAGTTGATAAGCTTGAATTCAGATTATGCCCCCAAACCAGATTATGACTGTATCAGAGACAGTAAACATAAAGATATTCATCTTTCCATATTTATTCTGGATTTTCAGAAATTCTTTTTTTAAGGATTGTATACTTGTCAAGACTTTAAATATTTTCTAGGAAAAGCCTATAGTTGCATAACTATCACTATTCAAATTCTTACTTTTTCAGTAAGGTAAATAAATCCATAATTATATATCAATGGCTATATACCAAGCTCTGTGGTAGACAATGCTTTCTTCTATCCAAGCTATGAAATATTTTGCCAAATGAGAAGAAAAAGACACTTACTATAAACAATAATATGATATTGGAACTTACATTTTCTTTGCTACATCAATCCTAAATGTATCATATAATTATGACACAAATATACATCCAAGGGACAGTGTTCTATAGTGATAAGATTGTTCGATTTAGAGTCAGAAAAGCTGTATTCAAATTTGAGTTCTGCCCCTTACTACTTGTGTGACTGGGGCAAATCATGGAACCAATCAGGGTCTTGGTTGTCTCATATATAAAATGAAGGAGTTGGAATAAATGACCCAAAGGTGCCTTTTCATTCTAACATTCTGGTTTTATAATGTAAGAATTCTGAAAGTTTCTCTTGGTGGAAATAGGATGAAATTGGTCACAGATCTGGAAAATTTTTTTCTTTGCCTCTGGAATGATAATTCGATAACTTCAGTTTCTTCTCACTTTTTCACCAAAGTTATGCAAAGTTAATTGGTTGTCCTTTGTTCTCAAAGAAGATCATGACATCCGGGAGGTGATGTCATGACAAGCAAATGAACTGGATTTGAGTGAGAAGTGGTGTGCTGAATCACCAGCCTCACTTTCTTCTCCAGAGCCATCAAGGTCCAGTGGTCAGATATGGATCAGGATGAATGGAGGTAGCCCTGGATGCAAAGCAATCAGGGTTAAGTGACTTGCTCAAGGTCACACAGTCAGTAATTGTCAATTGTCTGAGATCAAATTTGAACTCAGGTCCTCCTGACTCCAGGTCTGGTGCTCTATCCACTGTACCACCTAGCTTCCCATAAGGCAAAGTTATTTGTTGAACAGATCATAAGTATTTTTTAAGCACCTACAATGGGGCCAATGATCACAGCTACTTGTCACCTTGACAGCCTTGCTGAGGTATTCATAGTAAATGAACTGACTGATATGGGAGGAGCTTCAAGTTGCTAAATTTTCATCTACTCACCAAAGAATGACATTACACAAAAAACAATCAGAGCACACTATGAAGAGCAAACCAACTTACCTTGTCTTTCTTGCTTCTGCCATGAACTTGAACACAGAAATTAAGTGGGAAATAGGAATGTGGTGTGCTCCAGGTCTCAGGATACTCCCAACTTAATTCCACAATCCTTGAGTTCTTTAAGGATTTGACACGAAGGTTCCTGGGTGGGTCTGGTTTGACTAAAGAAGAGGAAAGAGATAGCATTAGAAGAGCTCAGAGAATAAACATGAAGCAAAAGCTTAGGAGATGCTCCTCTTCTGGCAAAAAATCTTCAGTGGCTCCCTATTGCTTGCCAAGCAAACTTTGAACTCCTTTGCTAAATGCTCAAGGCTCTTTGGCCATCTCACATCTTGCTAACTTTCTAATCTAATCTCATATTATACTTCTGTTTTGCCCTTTGTTATTTCTAACACTTAGCATAATACTTCAACAAGTATTCTAGGTGATGATCCCCTAAACATGCCCTGGGATTTTCTACCTCTGTATTTTTGCTCCTTCTGGCCCCTAGACTTGGAATGTTCTCTTCTTTCATCACTTGGTGAATTCCTAGTATCTTATTTAGAGCTAGAAGGGAAATTAGAGGACATTAAATTCGACCCCATCATTCTACAAATGAGGAAAATGAAATTAGGTGATTTACTTAGGGTCATATAGCTAGTAATCATTATCATTTATATAGCTACTACTGTGTGCCAGGCACTTTACAAACATTATCTCACTTGATTCTCACAACTCTTTAAGAGGGTGAAGCAGAATTTAAATCCATGTCTTCTTGAACTCAAGTCCAGTAATCTAATAATTACCCAATGCTGGTTAAATCATAAATCTAGTCCATGGCCTATTCCCACTCACCAATTCCTACCTTGGAAAAAAAAGTCATGGAAGGCAGTAAAAGAGGCAACAAAAATGGTACTTTGTTTCATTTCTTCTATGAACATGCTATGCTTCTTGGGTTCAGTTATCCCTGAAACTAGTGGTATATAAAAATGAATTGAAAACATACTGATATCTCTTATGAAGAAACTGCTGGTGTATTTTTCATATTTATGCTTCTGAATGGCATCTAGGACAACCTCAATTGGCTGGCTTTCTTCAGCATATGGGCAGGAGCTGACCTCTTGGCAGTCTGCTGTATATTTTTGGTAATCCTTGTTGTCTATTTTAACTTTTTCTTCAGAGAGGACAGCAGGCTTACATGTTACTCCTCGAGGATCTGAAGAGCTGAAATCAAACAAAGATTTACCACCTCTTTGATTAGGTTAGATGGTTATGTAAATTTGTCTCATAGAAAATAGAGGTAGCCTTTCCAATCTTCTTCCCTCTCTTTGCTCTACTGATTTTTTGGATTTTGCCACCATGTCTCAGTTGCTACCTCACCCTAGAAGCTCCCTCTGTGCTTAGTATCTCCCAAGCACCCTTCTCACCCTGAAACATCCCTCTGCCACATTGGCCCTCTTCTCCCATTAGGGAGTTCCTTCTGGGACCTAGATTGGTCAACTTTCATTCTCCTCCTGATTCTGCTTCTGATTTTCTATAGTTTAACAACATCCCCCAAGAATTATCTCTACCTCTACTTACTCCCTCCTTGCTTTTTTTTAGCTCCTTTTTGTGTTTGTCATCTTTTGTTAGCATATAAATTCTTTGCAGGGAAGGTGTCTTTCTTTCTGTTTGTATTTATACTCCCAGTATTTAACAAAGTTCCTGGTGGCTGGTAAGCACTTAATACATTTTTGTTACCTTGCCTTGTGACTTTGCCAATACTTTATGGGCATTGTTCTAGGGGTGGCTAGGTGGTGCAGTGGATAGAGCACCGGACCTGGAGTCAGGAGTACCTGGGTTCAAATGTGGCCCCAGACACTTAATAATTACCTAGCTGTGTGGCCTTTGGCAAGCCACTTAACCCCATTGCCTTGCAAAAAAAAAAAAAAACAACTAAAAAAAAGAAATCATTGTTCTATGACTTAGTGCTAAGATCCTAAGGGTCAGAGAACTTAAGTGACTTGTTCTTGGTCACTAGTTGGAGGGACTTGAACAAGGTCTCTGACTCTAAGACTAGCATGCTATTTTTATGTCATATTGCCTTTCTTGGGGAAAGGATGATGGGGAGAAATAACTGGTTAAAAATTCAAAGAAACTCTTTTAATTCCAGGAAAAATTTTTTATGGACTTTAGAGTTTTGGAAGCCTTCAGTATGATTAGCTGGAGTAGTAGTGTAGGAGTCTTAGGTTCTATTTCTGGCTTCATTGACTCAAGCTGCAACTTTCTGCAAGTTAGCCTTAATTTCCATTTCTTCTTTTATCACTCCTCAGGGTGCTGCTAGTCTTAATGAACTGAGCATGTCTCAAGAAACCATTTGTGTATCTTTCCATGGGGTTCATGTCTGCATAAGAATTGATATAGAGTCTGGATTTGGGTTCAAAGTCTGACTTTATCACTTAAATATTATTTGTCCTGAAGAAGCACTTAATATTTTTGGACATTTTTGTCCAAATATTTATATCCTAATCTATAAAATTAAACAGATTGAGTTGGAAAGAGATTAGATTAGATTATGAATTTTTGGAGGACAAGGATTATTTTTTTTACCTTTCTTTGAATCTCTAGAATTTAGCAAAGTGTGTGGCAGAGAGTAGACTCTTTTTAAAAAAAATTTATTTAAGGCAATGGGGTTAAGTGACTTGCCCAAGGTCACACAGCTAGGCAATTATTAAGTGCCTGAGGTCAGATCTGAACTCAAGTACTCGTCACTCTAGGACTGGTGCACTATTCACTGTGCCACCTAGCTGCCTCCCAGGGAGTAGACTCTTAAAAATGCTTACTGACTTGACTTGAATTTCCCTTCTGATTCTTAATCTATAATATTATGATTTGGGGTGGTTGAATTATAGATAATAACTTCTTTGAGTAGACAGATACCAGGCTTAAGTCTTCATGCTATTTTTGCTATGCAAAAGCAAAATGGTGCAGATTTTGGAAATACCATTTTCTGAGTTTTATTTATATGATTACAGATTTAGAGCTGGAAGAGACCTTCAAGATCAGCTACTCCAGTGGTTTCATTGCACAGTTTGAGGAAGTTGAGTTCCAGAGAGATGAAATGCTTGTGTAAGGTCACACAAGTAGGAACGGAACTGTCATTTGAGCTCAGGTTCTATCCTTTCAAACTAAACAAAGCAGCTAAGTTAAAATTATTTTATTTTCTGTTTTTTAATAGGATGAAAAACAACAGTTTTACTTACCCTTTGCTGCTTCTAATAGAAAATTTTAAGTCAGGATTGCTTTCGGTAAGCCAAGAACAGGTGAAAGTCCCAGAGTAATTCTTGGCCTCACACTTCAGGTAAGTCTTGGGTTTGGGTTCTGTATTTAAAGAGAACAAAAAATTAAAAATTTAAGGATTTTTCATTTTGGGAAAGAGTTTGATTTTGAAGGTTATAAGTTAGTAATACATACACATACATAAAATGGTTCTAGTTCCTTTCAGGGGAAAGGGATGCATGGAATTTGTTGAATTGGAACTTGGAAATATTTCAAAAGTTAAATTCAGCTGCCAGTCACTGAAATGCTAATTCAGTGGGATGTTTCTTTCTCTGTCACTATCTCTGTCTCTGTCTTTGTCTCTGTCTCTCATAAACACACACACACAAACACACACACACACACACACACACACACACACACACACACACACACACACTGCTTTAAAAAAGTTTTTGTTCTCAATGTTATCATTCCATCTAGGTGGCACAGTGGATTTCTGATGGACTTGGAATCAGGAGGACCTGAGTTCAAATGTGACCTCAGACATTTAATAATTATCTAGCTATGTGACCTTCAGCAAGTCACTTAATCCTGTTGGTTTAAATAAATGAATGAATAAATAAATAAAGTTTTTAAGAGTTAACATTCCAGTGAACTGTGCTTTAGCCAAGTATGAGGAACTTTCTATACCAAAGTGATCCTTTCTAATTTAACAGATCAATTTATCAATTAATCAATCAGTATTTAGTAAAAACTTCTATGTACAAAGGACTGGGTTGGACCTTGAAAGTATACAGTCAAAAGCAAACAATCCCTGCTCTCATTGAGCTTATCTTCTAATAGGGTTAGGGAGGAAGAGACCTTATAATTTACACATGTATAGATAGATAAAACCCACAACATAATAATCCTTTAGGGGAATTCCTGAACACCTGGTGGAACCTGGAAAGGCCAGATGAAAGATTAGGTAGTCCCTTGAGGCATAAAGAAATTAAATAATTTGCAGCAGCTAGATGATGCCATACTGCATACAGCACCAGACCTTGCTGAGCTTTGTGAACCTGGCCAAGCTGTAAACTGTGGCTTTGTGTGCCTCGGTGAGTCACTTAACCATGATTGTCTCAAGAAAAAAAAATCAGAGAAGTTAAATGATTTGCACAGCTAGTAAATATAACAGGCAGGATTTGTTTAAATCCACTTTTTTTTTACTGATTTATGTGATAAAGTTAGACATTATTAATATTTATTGCCTTAAGACCTTTTTGAGACATCTAAACTACAAACTTCTCAATACCAGTAAGAATTCATAGCTTTTCAATGGTTTCAGTGAAGAGTATGATATCAATTCATTTAACCCTACAGTTTCTTGGTGGGTTTTTTTTCCCTACCAAGGTTAAAAGTGGGATTTACACTGTACTTGAGGGAAAATAATTACCTTTCTGTTCTTTTACAATATCAGTGGACCAAATTCCATCTTCTAGTACTCGGATTAACAATAACTTGTGGCTCAGCACCTCTTCTCCTTTCTGACAAATGTAGGTGCCAGCATCTGTAAACTCCCTCACTTGGACAGTCAAGGTCTTGCCTTTTCCTAAGATCTGGCCATTCTCTTTTGAGGTCCAGGTAATGGTATTTTCTTCTTCAGATGAATCACAGGTGAGTATCACTGTTTCAGCTGGAGCATCAGGATGCCATTCCACCTCTACGACATAAACTGAAAAATCACAAGAAACAGAGAGAACTTACATAGTTGTTCCTTTTATAGGGTTGAAGGCTCTACACATTTTTTTCCTGAGGTTATAATCTCTTGTCAGTCTAAAGTTTTTCCATGTAGTCATCTGAATTACTTCCTGTTTATTCAATCATTTTATGGTATAGAGAATGAATGACTTGTGCTAATTTTTTTAGGTTTTTGGAAGGCAAATGGGGTTAAGTGGCTTGTCCAAGGCCACATAGCTAGGTAATTATTAAGTGTCTGAGACTGGATTTGAACCCAGGTACTCCTGACTCCAGGGTGGGTGCTTTATCCACTACACCACCTAGCTGCCCCTGACTTGTGCTATTTCTCATAAAACCCAGTTCATATAAACTTGAAGACAAAAATCAAGTACTGTTAATTCTCTCCACAGTGTCTTGTGTTTGATCTATCCTTTTCAGTCACACAGTAACCACTTTACTTCAGTCCTTGACTATCTCTCACTTGAATTGTTGAATAAGTGATTTCCAGAAATCATATTCCAATTTATTCTTCACATCTAACTTTCCACTTGATGAGCACCATCATTCTTCCAGTCATCCTTGCTTTTCCTATCCTCTCTCCCTTCTTTTTCATATCTAATCAGCTGCCTTTCTAAATCCACAATATTTCATATCATTTTTCTTTTTTCAATTCACATCATCAACATTCTAGTCAAGATACTTTGAGGCTAGACATAAGAAGATACAGTAAAAATTATGATCCCTGAAGGCAGAGAAAATTTTGTTTTTGTCATTTTTTTAATTCAACAAGAATCTGTTAAATCCCTAGGTGCAAGACATTGTGTTATGTTTTGGGATATAAAGTTAAAACTAAAACTTCCTCCAGAAGCTTTGTTGCTGAATTGAATCTCATTCTTGCTTTCACTGTCTTATCCTAGTATTTATCTAGACTGGGATAATAAATGAGTTTGCTTGAGCCAAATTTTCTTGATAGAAAATTTCATATTCCAAAGAAATATCTTTGGTAGGTTTATTATCAAGCCATGACTTATAATAATAGTAGAATTTTGGGCAGAAAACAGTAGGTCAGAGACCTGGAATGCACTAGTCCCATTACCATTTGATTCTATAAAAAATTAATATTGATAATTTTCAGTAATTCCACCAAAATTTCCAGACTTAATATCGTCTAATCCCACCATTTGCTAACTTGTTTGACTGATAGTGATGGCAAGAGGGGAAAGAAGACAGATGTATTCTCATTCTAGAGATGTCTCAAGCCCTGAAATCTCACTGGATGGTGAATTCCTTTACTATACTGTATGACTGTGATTTCTACCTCAGGTACTAGAAATACTCCAACTACAGTGGGTGGACCAACTAACAGAAGTAGGATCACTCAAGGCACTTCCCTAATAAATATCCATATATTCATCGTAAAATAAGAGGATAGCTACCATTTTTTTCCAGGTCCCATAAGGCCATGAGAGGAGTTGCCAACAAAAACAAAGAAAATAAGGAGAGGACCACTTGCTGATGACACATCTGTGGGTGAGAGAGAGAAAGAGACAAAGATTGGCTTTTAGTCATCTTTGGGTACCAGATCACACTTCCTAAATTCTTTCCCCACTCTCCCTGGACTGACAGCCAACTAATATTGATGTTCAAATAGTCTATTATGATACTATATGTCCATGTTCAAGTACATTATAATAACCTCTTGTAACAGGAGTTTGGACAAAATGAATGTGTCCAGTACTTAGCATAGTGATTGACAGAGAATAGACTCTTTATAAATGCTTTTTGATTATATTTAGAGAAAGTAACATTATGGAACTGAAGTGTCCCAAAACTTGATGAAGGTAATAGTAACATATAATTTATTTGAAGCTTCTCTTTAGAATGTAAAGCAGTTATTGCAAGTATTATTATCCTTGTTATAGATGAGAAAAGAGAAGTACTGAGATGCTCAGTAATTTCCTTTTAGTAAAATAATGATTACTTGAGGCAAAATTTGAACCCAGGACTCCAATTCATTTCAACTTCCACCTGTCACAGTGCTCTTTTGTAATTTTAAAGGCATTCTTAAAATTCCCATGTCAAATTCACACAAATCAGGGTTAATGGGGAATAAATTGAAAATGGAAGCCTAATATATGTCCCGAATCAGTAGTTTAAAAACTTCTCTGAATGGAGAAATGTATTTGTAGAGTGAGAGGGGATATTAGCATTCCAATTCTCTCATTTACAAAAGAAGAAATTGAAAACCAGATTGATGAAATGATTTGAACAAGACCACATAGCGAGACAGGACTAGACAACAGTTTTTCTAAAAAAATTGCCACTGAGATTCCCTTCCTATTCTAAGATTCTGATCTGTGATAATAGGAAGGCTGCCCCATGGTGTTCCAGATTCAGATACTATCTTTTCATTCACTTTTCTAGCTATTATTTATTACTTAACTCAACAATGTCAATAATAGGAAACAAAAGGGACAATAAAATTATAAGCTGGATATTTCATTTATGAAGTGATTTGCAAATTTCATTAAAATGCTTTCTTTTTAAGGGAGAATTGAAGAAAAGGGAAAAATAGTTCATATTCAGGTTTTAAAATAATTCTTCCAAAGGACTGTCTAAATTTTGAGCTATTATTTTTATTGCTATTAGTAGTAGTAGTATGGTAATAGTAGCAGTAGTAGTAGTAGTAGTAGTAGTAGTAGTAGTAGCAGCAGCAGCAGCAGTTTTTCAAACAATTGGTTGATAACAAATAACAGCTGGAAAGAAACTGGTTTGAAATAAGTGAGCCAACAGCTGGAATTTGATGATCTTTTTGTTTGTTTCAAGTTTATTATAGTGGTGTAAAAAGGTTTTCATCAGTACAAGCATATTTAGGTAAAAGTTTAACTTTTTTCTTTTAGATATCCATAAATTTAAGCAGCTTTTAAAAAATCATTAGATATCATTAAAAAAAAATTCCTTATACCTAAAGTGAAGTTGTTCAACTGAGTCAAATCATCTAAGATTCTTTCACAGTCTAGGCAGCCAGAAACTCTAGATAAAAGGATTTGTGGTAGATTCCATTATAATTTAGAGGTATGTCCCCTGCCAAATAAGAAAAATAAAAGCTTTAAAAGATTATCAAAAGACCTCTACATCATTAATAAACTGATTAAATAGGATGAAAGGCCTTGGGTGGTGATGGGGGTGTCACATTGTTCTTACATTAGTGCTGATAATAGGAAAAGTCTCAGGATTTAAATTAATTAAAATGTTAGAAAATAGATCACAGTGAAGGTAATTTATAGTATAAAGCAGATCTCTCTTAGTGTTAACTTGAGTTAAGGTATGTGAAAAATGAGATTTAGAATATATGGAAGATGAGATTTAGGAACTAAAACCAACAAACTGAGTCTTATTCAGTTTGTCATAAGTAAAGTAAAAATGATTTAAACAGTCCTTCTTCCTTTATCTTTGAATATAATTAACCTTCTACATAATACTATTTTATATATATATATATAAAATATATATATACACACATACATATGCTTAAAACCTCTCTACACATATGTAATATAAATCATAACAACATTAAATAACTAAAAAGTACATATTGATTTTAGCTCAGAGATACTCACCTTGTTGGCTCTTTTGGTCCTGAAGGTGCTGTGATTTCAGTTGCAGCTATTACTACAGTGCTGGCCCCCATGTTATTCATATACATACATATATATATATATATATACCCCAGCAACTTTCTATGAAACTAAGCCTCAAAATTGCAACATAGAAAAAAATACTCAAGAACCTTGAGGGAAATTCAAGTAGTTCCTTTTTTGTTTGTATCAATAATGCAAACAGAAAGCCAGTCTCTGAGTCCCAGGTAAGAGGAAATTACTCTCTGACCTTTGGGTGGGGGAAAAGGAAGAAAGGAGATATGACTTTGGTGATTTATACAGATATAATATTCATGTTGTTAGATTTAGAGGCAGAGAATACTGAGGAATCAGGCAAAGACAACATGGAAAAGACCAGAGAAGTCTTCTTCTCTCCTAAACAAACCAATCTTTAGATAATGTAACATAATAATGGAATAGAAACTGACCTTTTTGCACTTTAGTTTCCTGTGCTGGAAAATAAGGGGTTTGACTAGGTTAGGGGTAGCTAGTATAGAATCCATGGATACTCAAAAAGTCTATGGATAGATTTCAGGAGCTCTGTGAACTTGGATGAGAACAAATTTAACAATTTCTTTAATTATGAATGTAGTCAATGAAAATTATTCTGAGTAGGGGTAGGCTTTATCAGATTGGCAGGGGATCCATAATACAAAAAAGGTTAAGGATCCAGTATTCTAAAGTTCCTTTAACTCAGAGTTTAACTATTTAATAGCTAAGTCCAAATCCTATGATGTATTTCTTGGGAGGAGAGAAGGAAGGATTTTGAGATAGTCTTTTGACAGTTCCTTTCTCTAGACTACACATTTCAGATTCCCACTCTCTTTCAGTCATACATTTTTCAAAAATACAATTCAGTCATACAATTGCAAAAAGCCAAACTCACAATCAAACTTCGAATTCACTTGGTGTCTTCTCAAGCTCTCTTTTTCCCCCAGAAGAGCTGTATCACTCAGATATTTACATCTGCCGTGGCTTGGCAAACATAATTGAGAAAACACTTAAGTCATTCTGCTGATTAGCATTGATTCCTATGGCCTACAGTCTTTCTGGACAGCTACATGGAGCCACCTGATCCTAGAACTCAGCAGAAGATAGATATCAAGGAGAGCTAGCCTTCTTTACCTTCTGTCATGTATTTAGCACCTGCACATATTCAAACTCTTCCACATTTTGGTCTCTCTTTTACCCTCTTCTTCTTCATCCTATAACTGCTCTGTGATCACAAATACATTTAGGGGCTAGATAGCTCTCTGGCTCTCTCACATACATTATAGTCATTAAATTGTTACTCTTAATATTTTAAAACTAGTATGAAAGGAATGATGAATGATTGTGGCTAACTGTAGAGAAACTGTCTTCATACATTCTTTGCTTTCTGGGAGTCTTGATTTACCTACCAAAGTATTTTTTAAAATCTCCCATACTTCGAACCCATTCTATCAGATTAAATGCTCTTATTAAAGCTCTGAAATTCATTGATTCCATGATATCCTTCTATAGTTCAATATATACATGCATTTAAATATTTAGGCATGCAGATGGACAGAGCTATAATAATGATAATAAATCACATTTATATGGTGCTTTAAAGATCTGAAAGTGCTTTACATACATTATACTATCAAAACCAACATGGTGCATTGGACTGTAACCTTGGGTCTTTCACTTAAATTTTTAATGCCCCAAGCCAGAGTGTTAACCATTTGGGCTCAAGGACTCCCACAACACTCGTTTGATCTGAACCTGATTAAATTGTAATATTTCACAAAAATAAGAACACAGTGATATAATTAATATTACATAAAAAATTCAAGTATGTTACATTTATAATCTTGCAACTAAGTCAGTTGCAGGGATCCTTCAATTGGTGTCCCCACTTCCCTTTTTCTATTTGAATGAGACACCACTGTTCTAATTAACTCTCTAAGACTTCAAGTGGCAGAGAAAGTACCAACCTTTGTTGGTAGAGTGTTTTTTAACCAGGCTGTTCCCTCTAGTGGTGAAAACCACAGGTTCAGCCCCTATCTCACTCTCTCTCATATAATACAGATGGTATAAAGCCAGCTAGGATTTTACATAAATGCAGAGCTAAACACAAGTACATGTGTATAAACAGTGACAAAAGGCTATAGACACACATGTATTCATGCCACAATCCCACAGTGTTTCTAGGCAGCCTTACAAAGAGAGAAACTCAGTGCATTATAAACAAGAGATCCATAGAACACTAGATCCAGCTATGTACCCAGCATCACAGATTGATTGTTCAGAGGTCGTCTAGTTCAAATCTCACATTTTACAAATGAACAGAGGAAATTTCAGCGAGGTTATGCAACTTGCCCAAAGTCACACAAGTGGTAAATGGCAGAGCCTATAATCCCACCCAGATCTGTTGACTCTTAAATGCTGAAATGAGTGACATCAATGGCCAAGTTCTTACATGCATGTACACATGTTGGGGCGGGGCAAGCACAAATTCCTTTCCTCTTCTTCCTTTAGCGTCCCCCTCATTAGAGAACTACCTAAGAACTTGACGCAATCCCCACATTTTGCGTTTGTGGCCCAGAGGAACCCCCATCCTCCTTCTGCTCGCCTTTCCCCGAGAGGTCAAACTCTGAGGCTTCAGAGCCAGTCTCCTCCGCTGGTTGGAGCTGGAAGTTCCTGTGGGGAGGGATGACAGCCCGGGCAGAGCAGCAGTCCTGTTCAGAGTTTCCAGCGTTCTTTCCTCTCTTCCGATCTTGAGGTGGAGAAATGGGAAACTCAGAAAAGTGGGAGCTTCCCAGCCTGTCCAGTCCCACTTCCTCCCTCCCCGTCAGCTGGTCCGGGGAAGAAGGGAAAGTCCCAGCGGGTTTCTCTCTCTCTCTCTCTCTCTCTCTCTCTCTCTCTCTCTCTCTCTCTCTCTCTCTCTCTCTCTCTCTCTCTCTCTCTCCATGGGGCCATCGGACGCTGAGACACGGCGCTGATTGTTGGGAGGAGGCTATCCGGATGCATTTTGGTCCCCAAACATTCGCCCTTTTCCCCAAAGCCCTGACAGAAAGCTGCCTGTAATTTGTCAGCTGCGTCTACCTGGCAGTTCCACCTGATTCCTCCCTGGATGGGGCGGAGAATGCACTTACCACCCTTAAACTTTAACCCATGGCTCTCCGAGGTCCAATTTCTGATATTTCAGGGAGATTTGGGTCTGAGATTGGAAAAATGTGGAGGACAGAGATGAGTCTAGAGTTCTGAAATCAAGCAGTACTGAGTACCCCCACCAGAATGCTTCAAAAGAGCAAACTTTTAGTATTAGCATAGATGTTTAAAGCCCTGATTTGAATTCTGTTTTATTTATATATTGCCAGCTTCATTTGACAGAGAAGGACATACAGAAATGATAAGAGGGATGGCAGAGAGTAACCATCAGGGAGATGAATGGACTCAGTTTATAGCCACTGAAAACCTTTTTTGATGTACAAATAGTGAAGAGAATTTAATATCCCAAATCATGGGATAATGGACTAGCAAGAGTTTGAAAGGAACTCAGAGGTCAACTACAAGTCCAACCCATCATTAAACAGTAACTTTTTTAAAGGTTTTTTACAAGGCAATGAGGTTAAAAGTGGCTTGCCCAAGGTCACACAGCTAGGTAATTATTGAGTGTCCAAGGTAGGATTTGAATGAACTCAGGTGCTCCTGACTCCAGGGCTGGTGCTCTATCCACTGTGTCACCTAGCTGCCCCTAAACAGTAACTCTTTCTAAAAACACATTCAACCAATGGTCATCTAAGACTTTACCGGAAGAACTGTCGGGGGGAGGGGGGAATTCTTTGTGAGCCATCTTATTCAACTTTGGGATCATTCCAATTTTAATTTTTTTTTAACCAAGTTTAAATCTTCCTCTTTGCAATTTCCACTGATTACTCAGAGTTCTGTCCTCTGGAGCCAAATGTTTTTGAGTGGTGTCTGACTTTATGTGACCCAATATGGATTTTCTTGGTAGAGTGGTTTGCCATTTCCTTCTCCAGCTCACTTAATAGATAAAGAAACTAAGGTCAACAAGGTTATGTGACTTGGTCAGGGTCACAAAGTTAGTAAGTGTATTATGCCAGATTTTAACTCAGGAAAAGGACCATTCTCCTTGGAAAAGAAAACAGAAGCAAAATGAAAATTGAATAGCTTTGACTTCTTTTTCTCCTTCATATTCTTGAACACAGAGAATACACATTATCTAAGATTTGTGCTTTACCTGACTAGCATTTCTACCTTCTCCTCATTCTCTTATCTTCAAAATTCTGACTCCATTCATTGATTGACTCAGCTTTATACAACTATAGATCCTCAAGTAACTTGTTCTATTGTCCTATCTCCACTCATTTCCATTGCAAACCCAATTCCTCTAATCCATTTATTCCTGCTTCCATGCTTCCACTAGAGTGTGGAAGAAATGGATTTCACACAACTGTGCCTACTGGGCTCATTACAAATGCTTCTTACTTAATCTCAACTGGATACTTAATGCTGCATGCCAATCCTTTTGTTGTTGTTATTCATTTTTTTTCACTTATGTCCATCTCTTTGTGACCCCATTTTGAGTTTCTTGGCAAAGATCCTGGAGTGGTTTACAATTTCCTTCTTCAATTCATTTTATAGATGTGGAAACAGGCAAACCGGATGAAGTGACTTTGGTTCACACCACTAGAACTTCCTCTAAAGTTGATTAGAAGGGAGTTCTAGTGGAATGAACCAGTCACTTCATCCTGTTTGCCTCAGTTTTCTCATCTGTAAAGTGAATTAATTACTAAACTTTGGGACCAGTCATTCAAATATCTTTGAATCTACCATACTCTACTATTTTTCTAAATCACATCTATTCATTTTTCCATGAATATCATGAGCTTTCAAATGCTATACTAAAATCTAGGAAGGCTATGTCATCATCATCCTAATGATCTGACCGTCTAGTAATACTGTCAAAAAAATGAACTTAATCTGGTATGATCTACCTTGGCAAAGTCAGACTCACACTGTGAGATTATTGCTTCTTTTCCCAAATAATCACTCCAACAATCCACTCTGGAAGTTTTCAAAGAATCAAAGTCAAGCTTACTGAGGTATGGTTTGTGTATTTCACCTTCTCTTTTTTTGAGAAGAGGTAAAACATTTGACTTTCTGTATTCCTGTTGCACATGAGTCTCCCATGAGTCTTTTAAAAATTAATGACAGTGCCTCAACAATAATATTTACCATCTGTTTTAGTAAACAAAGGTCATATGACTTGAACTCATCAAGGATAATTCTTCACTGTTTCTTTTTTTATATTGGGTGGCAACTTCCCTATTCAATAATTTTTTTCCTGTCCTTTTTTAAGCCAAAGACCATTCTCCTTGGAAAAGAAAACAGAAGCAAAATGAAAATTGAGCAACTTTGACTTCTTTCTATCAACTGTATTATTATCCCACTCATTTTGAGCAATGGTTCTATTGCTTCTTTGAGCACCCTATTTCCCTCAAAATCATGAGGAAAGAAAGGCTGAGCCATTTTATTGTCCTTAGCATTTTTTGCCAGTCATATTCTATTCTGAACTTTGGTGCTAGAAACACTCTTTTTACTGTACTGTTCCATACTTTTCTAGTCTTCTTTCATCACCTGCTCATTCTTTCTATTTCTTTTCAAAAATATAAATTGGTCACTGAACCACATTAGTCTCTTTAGATAACTTTCCCTTTTTCTTCTCTTTGGATATATTTTTTTTGGTGTTTACAGTTTCATTCTGAAAAGTTTTCCATCTATTCAGGGCTTACTTTCCCTATAGAATTTCAGACTCCTATCATGGAATCCTTTTCATGGACTCCTCTTCATCCTTTATCTGAATTCATTGAAATTCCCTAAAGCCTATGCTTGTCATATTGCCCAGTTTTCCTCTCTATTATCAGTTCTAAGCCAGAATCAACATACATTCTTCACCCACCTGTGCCCTCCCACAATTCCAGAATTTCCTCATGTGGCTATACCTCTTGAATATATAATGTTTCTCTGCTCCTCTTTTTATCTCTCTGACCCAATATAACAAGCATTCAATGAACACATGATGCTTTTGGGACACTATACTAAGTGCTAGGAAAACAAAGCTAAGATAAAAAACTATTCTTGGTTTTTAAGGAGCTTATGTTTTACTGGGAGGGGATTCAACATGTAAACAAATAGGTATACATGATAATTTAAGGAGGAAGTAAAGAAAGTAAGCATTAACCATTAAGAAGATTAGGAAAAAAACCTCTCATAAGAGAAGACACATGATCTAAGATTTGAAGGATGATAGAAATGCTAAGAGATGGAAGTGAGAAAATATCACATTCTAGGAATGGTGGATAACTGAGTGTCTTACTCAGAGAATAACAAGTTAGTCTATTTGACCTAAAATACAGTAATGTATAAAAAGACTATAAAGATAGATTGTATCCAAATAATAAAAGGACTTGAAATGAAAAACTGAGGAGTTTGTAATTTACCATAGAGGCTAATTATTAAACTATTATTAAATTACAGACACAAAGGAAGAATTCCATATTTGAAGAATTATTATATGTTCTTGGTTAGATCAAGCCAATGTAGTAGAATTGTCAAAACTATGCAAATTCATTTGTAGATTTAATGATTTTCCTATTTTAAAAAAACCCAGTAGGACATTTCATAGAATTAGATAAGTGGAAACAGATTTTGTATAGAAGAACAAAGGGATATGAATGCCAAGGGGGGGGGGGAGGAGAAAAGAGGACATGTACTATTAAATCTCAAATTATGTAAATAATTTGAAAAAATCTAATAAAAAAGATAGACAATGTCACATAGGAAATAGAGAGCCAGGTTCAAGTTTAATTTTTCATGCACACTTTGGAAAATTAATTTAACCAAACTCTCAGTGTTCTAGGCAACCCTCTGACTCTAAATTGCAGGGAAGATGCTGGCCTACAGAATAAGTAGAAAGAATTTCCTCATCTGGTCTTAAAGTGGTAGGGAAGGATGTCTAGGGGGGCTGGTGAGTAAGCAATTAGCCAGCACAGCTGATGCAATCCTCCTCACGGAAGAGGCTATGGCACCTGCCTCTGAAGAGGCATTAGGATATTTAATAGAAGTGTCTTGGAGATATTTGAAGCATATCCATTCATTTTGCAACTAGTTTCAGTCTGCTATTTATATGATGAAGAGGAGACTTTTTTATTGATCATGAAGTTGGAATTGCGGTGGATCCATAAGGCCAAAGCCAGAACTTTTGATCCAACTCCTTCCTTCCTGGAAATATTCTGGCACATGATAATCTGGTATTTCATAAATCCAAGATTTCAAAATACTGTAGAAGGAATTCATTTTTCAAAAAAAATTGCATAGTATTATAGTAAAAAAATGGGATTAGGATTACATCCCATAACACCTATTACAAAAAAATTCAAAATGTAACATGGCCACTACATATTAAAAAAATCAAAATAAATTAGAAGATGATAGATTACTATACTTGTAGTTATGGAGGAGATAATTCTTAATTAGTCAAAAAAGAGAAGAAATTATAAGAGATATAATAGATTGATGTTCTTGTATACAAAAAAAAGTTTTAAAATTACAACAATGAATACAGAATTAAAAAAAAAGACTAGAAAAAACTTGGTTGAAACATTTCTGATAAAAATTTAATATCCAAAATTTATAAAGAATTAGCACAAATATAAAACTGTAAGATTAAATATATAGTCATAAATAGAAACAAATGATCACTAAACCATATATAAAATGTTTAATGCCTTGAAAAGCCAGAGAAATGCAAGTTTTAAAATTCCTATATACAGCCTTAGATACATTAATTTGACCCAGAGAGTCAAAAAGAATAAAATTTGATGGTCATGAGGTTCTAGAAAAATAAGCATGTTATTATAATAATAACATGCTTATATATATATATATATATGTAGCTGGTAGAATTATCAAATGGTAAAATCATTTAAATGAAATATAGCATTATATAATAATAATAACTATGAAATTTTTTATATTTCTTTTTGCCCATAGACCCATTTCTAGGCCAATACACTAAGGTTATTATTGACAGTTGGAAAGAACAATTTTGTACTGAAAAATTCCAACTCTTTGTGACTCCATTTGGGGTTTTCTTGGTAAAGACACTGGAGTGGTTTGCAATCAATTTCCTCCTCCAATGCCAAGTGACTTGGTCAGGGTTATACAACTTGTTAACATCTAAGTCACATTTGAACTCCGGAAGACAAGTCTTCCTTACTCCAGTCCTGTCACTCTAACCAATGTGCTACCTCAGTGTCCTTCAAGAAAAAAAAATCATTAACAGTATTATTTTTAATAGTGAAAAACCAGAAATAACTCATGTCAATAAGTAAGGGATAGCTGAATTAATTTTGATATATGAATATAATGGAACATTGTCATACCACAACAAATAACATATAATGTATATTGAAAAAATATAAATGATAACAATGATAATAAAATCTAGAAATATATGTTGAAAAAAGTTTCATAGTTATCTCAAGAACAAATGTCTTACCATCTCATTTAAGCATATACCTTAAAATGTTGTAGACAAATTGTTATATTCATATATTTGCTTCAAAAACAAAATTAAAAAGTCATGATTTACAATTTTAATTATTTTTGGACTATATATATATATATATCTTTAAAAATAAATCTTTGTTGATATTATTCAGGAACTTATTGAACAGTTATTTCTGTGTTGCAAATGTTATAGAAATTTGTGTGATTTTTTTTTAGTTAGGTTTTTGCAAGGCAATGGGGTTAAGTGGCTTGCCCAAAGCCACACAGTAAGGTAATTATTAAGTGTCTGAGGTCAGATTTGAATTCAGGTACTCCTGACTCCAGGGTGGGTACTCTATCCACTGTGCCACCTAGCTGCCCCAATTTGTATGATTTTTTTTATATTGTAATGCCCCTAAGAAGTGCCTAGTTGGAGGAGAGTTTTTAAGGTGACTTTTTCTTTTTACCACCCCCCCACTTTTTACAATCAACTAAACAATAGAGATAGAGAGATATTTACTCCTTTCAGTCTGTGGAGTATTAGGAAGAAGGAGCAAATACGATTTCCCAGGGGAATTCAATTCCAACAATCTGGAGGTTTCACATAGAGAAAAGATAACAATGACCTCTGAGGGCACTAGCCACTTTGATCTATGGTTCTGAGCTATGAGCTAAGCGTCTCCAGTTGAGGAGATGAGAGGCTTCTTAGCCAAGATATTATAGAGAAAAGGGGCGGCTAGGTGGCATAGTGGATAAAGCACTGGCCTTGGAATCAGGAGTACCTGGGTTCAAGTCCGGTCTCAGACACTTAATAATTACCTAGCTGTGTGGCCTTGGGCAAGCCACTCAACCCCGGTTGCTTTGCAAAAACCTAAAAAAAAGAAAGATACTATAGAGCATAATAATGCAGCTTACTACTGAGGAATAAAAGAAGAAAAGGTTATTCTGCCACTCCATGTGCCTTCATTTGCATTACTCCCTGCTCCTTACCCTCACTCCAAATCATTCAAAGATCCGAAGCACAGATATGTAGCAAGTAACAAAGGAGATCTGCCCAGAGACCCCCAAACACCCAAGAAAACTAGAATTGCACCAAGAGAAACTACAATAAAATCAAAGAGAAGCTTCTATAAGTTCCTCCTTTCAAGTCTAGGTCTGCACAAAAAGATTGCCAGAATCTTTTAGAAGTGGAGGACAAGCTCAGGCAGGCAAAAGCCAAAGAGACAATCTAGGTAATTTAGCATCCTTACAGTTTAACACCTAGACAGCCTTTCAAAGGTATAGCAGTAGGCAGAGCTAAATCAGCCAGGACACAGACTGCAGGCACAATACCCTGGCAATAGAGCCTGCAGGCCCTGAACAGCAGCAGAGCCTGTAGGACTTGAACAGGTCAGTGGCCAATCGGTTAAGCACTCAAGTAGTTAAGCGCCTAGGCAACTTTGCCAAGATATATCAAAGAACAAGTCAGTACCAATACTCTATTATCGTGGGGCTTAGAGTGAGCAGTGTTCAGATAGTACTGTGCCCAGGAAAAATATTACCCAGGCAGTCCACACTGCATCCATATGGAACCAGAGTAGTACCTGAGAAGAAAAGCCCCCAGGATCTCCCAGGAGACCGTGTTCCAGGATCATCAATATCCAGTTGGGACTTGTCAGACTCACTACAAGGGGCAAAACATAATCTGGCTCAGAATTGTGAAGGAAGGAAACAAAACCAAACTCTAAGGTGAGCCACTAGAAAAATGACCTCAGACCTATTGAGTCCTATAGAATATACAGTCAACACATCCAAGCCCAAGCAGGACCTACCTATAGCATACAAAAATACAGATAGGAGCAGAATCTGATTCAGATGCAAAAACTCTAACTCAGAAACTGAGGAGGGAGAGTTGAGTAAGTGAAGAAAATGCCAAATAAAAGAAGAAATGAGACAAATTGAGAGGATTGTCCCAGAAAAGAAATACAGCTTGACAACTAGTTCAAATAGAGTCCTGGAGAAAAGAAAATCCTGACTACAAGAACTATATGAGAACTAGAAAAACTGGAACAAGAGATACAAAATGGAATTTTTTGTTTTAATAAATTTTTTTCTATTTCTTACATCACCACACTATCCCATTTTACTTTTCTCTCTTCCCTTCCAAAGGTCCAAACTATCATATGACAAAGAGTATCTTTTTGGAGTAGAAAAAAAATCAGCAAAATTAATTGATACATTGAAAAAGTCTGTAAACATATATATTATGTAATACTTGTGGACCTTCCATCTCCACAAACATGTCTGATTTCTCACATTTCTCCATTTAAGTCTCACTGGAGCTTTAGAACTTTGTAATATTTCCTTTTGATTTTTTTGGCGCCTTCCTGTTCTTTCTACTTAAGTTATAGTTCCTGTGTATGTTGTTTTCTTGGCTCTGCTTGCTTTGCCTAACACTAGTTCATATAGATAATCCCATGATTCTATATATTAATCATATACATTATTTTTTATGGCATTGTAACATTCCAGTACATTTATGTATCACAATTTGTTTAGCCATTTCCAGTTATTGGGTGTCTATTTTATTTCCAAATTTTAGCTGTCACAAAAATCATTGCGATAAATGTCTTTTTCTTACCAGTGGCTTCTTTGGGGTAAAAGCTCAGAATGGAGCCTTGGGTTCAAAGGATCTGACCATTTTAGTCACTTTATTTGCATAATTCCAAATTGCTTTCTAAAATTGCAGCTTCATTTCAACAATTTAGGATGTCTGTCTGTCTATAGTGTTTAATATTAATAAAACCATATTGATTAGTGATAAGGTCATAATCCTGGAGAAATGTGCTGAACACTTCCATAGTGCTCTCAACAGACTGTCACCAATCAATACCAATTTAATTGACTATTTGCTTCAGGTAGTCACCTCCTCTCTAGGCAAATTTCCAACTACAGAAGTTTTGAATATCATTGGCTTCTCTCATGTGCCAAAGTGCCTGATGCTGATTCTATTTCAGTTGAGACTTATAAGGTTCATAAAAATTCAACCTATTAAACCAACCCATAAAAAAACTGACCAAAATTTTCTAGGTTATATGGCAAAGGGAGGTTATCCCCCAGGAGTTCAAGGATGTTTCCAAAGTCCATCTTTATAAAGCTCAAGGAGATAGATTCTTTATAAAGCTCAAGGAAATAGATTGTCCTGTGATATCATAGCAGGGGGATCATTGCTGGCAAGATTTTCACCAGTGACCCTCCTTAATAGATTGATTTCACCTGGAAGAAGCCAATGGGGGCTTCAGAAAGGGCTAAGGAGTGGTCAATGTTTGTCAATCTGACCAAGGCCTTTAATACTGTCAGTTTTAGCAGATTTTCTTTCAACAAGGATGAAAATGATGCCAACCTCAGCTTATTGAACTGATGCTAAATTATTTAACTTGAAAAGATTACAAGTCAAGATTAAAGTGGAGAGAGTTGGTACATGATTTTTTTGTTTGAAGATGATTGTGCACTGAAAATAGCCTCTAAGACTGGGATATAACAATTCTCTGCTGCTTCTGCTAATTTTGGTCTAACAATTAACACTGAGAAAACAAACCTTCTCCACCAGCCAGCATCACACTATCCGTATGTGGAGCCATTATTTATAATAAATTGAGAAATTTTGAATGCTATGAATAAGTTACTTGGCAGTATATTTTTCCAGGGATGTACACATTGATGATGAGGTTGATAAGATTGGCACCCACATTGCCAGAGTTAGTTTAGGAGACTCCAAAGGAAAGTATGAAAAAGAAGAGGTATTAGACTGCCTTCCAAACTAAAAGGTCTACAGAGTTGTTGTGCTCTTTGTTGCATGTCTGAGAAATCTGGACAGCATACCAGCATCATGTAAGAAATGGAATTATTTCCATTTGAATTATCTTAGAGAACTTATATCCTTTCTTGAGCTGAACTGCAAGCATGCAAACTCTATTAAAGAGAGCACAACTATAAAGGGCTGGCTACATTGAATGTAAAGTATATGTTTACCTAAAAAATTGTTTTGGTGAGAATTTACACAAGGTAAGTGTTCACATGGAAGTCAGAAATGATACAAGGACACTTTCAATATCTCTCTGAAGAACTTTGGATTCAACTGTGTGACATGGAGACACTGGCAAAGGACCACCCACCCTGGTATGCTCATATCAAGGAACAGACTGTGTGCTATATGAGCAAAGCAGATTTGAACAGTGAGATGTGGAAATTTAGAAACATCTCCAATCCAGATGTTCATGTGGAACTATGATATGGCCTTTAATCAGTCTGTATGGTATAGACTTCGATGATGTGATCAGTCATAGTCATAAGTCATTATACCTTGACTCCAACTAAGTGATGTCATTTTGGTCCTTTTTGAGAATGTAGGACCACAACCAATAAGCATACTCAGTGGCCTCACCCAAGTAAACTATTTCAGCGGACAGGTTAAACCATGAAGGTAACCAACAGTCTTAAAACCTGGCGATGAGTTAGGAGGGTGTCTACCTCAAACATGT
Organism: Macrotis lagotis; assembly: GCF_037893015.1. NCBI lineage: Eukaryota > Metazoa > Chordata > Mammalia > Peramelemorphia > Peramelidae > Macrotis > Macrotis lagotis. The sequence continues at coordinate 389,768,633 of NC_133658.1, read as the reverse complement.
GAAGACTTCACCTGGCAGAATGATAAGATGAGAATAATTTATTCCAGTGTCACAAAGGCAGATGAAGCAGATGCTGTGGAGCACTTAGAGCTTAGTCAGATATCAAAGATGCCAAAGTCATCTACTGCATCCTGGCCATTGCTAGTCTTCCTGACTTTTGTCTTGCCACTGGACTTAAATCCAATTCACACATAAGTTAAGATGTCCTTCAAAAAGGAAGGACAAACAACAGTATCTATTAAAAACCATCAGCAACGTAATGAAGTTAAGCTAGCAGTATTCTCAATAATATAAAGGGTGACTCAAGGATGTCTATTATTACCCCTGTTATTCAATATTGTACTATAAATGCCAGGCAAGTGATAATAAAAGAAAAAGTGGAAGAAATTTGAATAGGCAATGAGGAAACAAAATGATCCTATTTTGCATATTATATGATAGTGTTCTAGAGAATCAACTAACAACAATAACTTTATAAATATAATAACAAAAATAAATAATAAAAAATAAATATGAATAAGAAATAAAATTAACTGTAGGATATAAAATAAAACCACATAAATCATCAGCATCAAAGTCAAGCAGGAAGAGATAGAAAGAAAAATACTATCTAAAATAACTGTAGACAATATAAAATACATGGGAGTCTATATGCTAAGACAAACCCAGGAACTATATGAACATAATTACAAAACACTTTTCACACAAAGACAATTTCAGAAATATTAATGATCATGGTACGACTGAGCCAATATAATAAAATGACAATTTTACCTAAATTAATTTACTTATTCAGTGCCATATCAATCAAATTACCAAAAATTCTTTAAAGTGTTAGAAAAAAATAATCACAAAATTCATTTGGAAGAACAAAAGGTCAAGAATATCAAGGGAATCAATGAAAAAATGTAAAGGGCAGATTTCAAACTATATTACAAAAGCAATCTGGCACTAGTTAAGAAATAAAGTGGTGGATCAGTGGAATAGACTAGGCCACAATACTCTAAGCTTTTGGAACAAGACCTCTCTCTCTAGTGGACAAAAATTACAGGGAAATCTAGAAAACTGTTTGTTAGAAACTATATATGCACCAAATCTTATGCCATGTATCAAGAGAAGATCAAAATGAGAACATGATTTAGATATCAAGAAAGATATCATAAGAAATTAGGGGAGTATGGAAAATTGTACCTTTCACATCTATGGGTAATGGAAAAATTTATGACTAAACAAGAGATAGAGAAGATCATGAGGAGTATAATGAAAAATTTGATTTCACAAAATTAAATTTTTTTTGTGAAACATACAAAATCAATGTAGCCAAGTATAGAAGGAAAGCAGGAAACTAGAGAAAAGAATTTTACAGCAAGTTCTCTGATAAAGTCTTAATTTTTCAAATTATATGAGCAATGGAGTGAAATTAATAAAAATACAAGACATTCTCCAATCAATAAATTGGTCAAAGCATATGAACAGGTAGCTTTCTGGAAATGTCAAAGCTATCTATAATCATATAAAAATACTCTAAACCACTATTTATTAGAGAAATGTAAATGAAAACTCTGAGGTACTACCTTATACCTATCTGATTGACTAACATTACACAGAAAGAAAAGTACAAGTGCTGGAGGGGAAGTAGAAAAAGTGAGACACTAATATATTGTTAGCAAATTTGGGAACTGGTCCAACCATTCTGTAGAGTAATTTAGAATCATGCCTAAATGACTTTAAAATTGCATATCTGTTGACCAAGAAATATCACTACTAGGTCTATATCCCAAAGAGATCAAAGAAAATATAAAAGGATTTATATTTACAAAAATATTTATAGCAGCTCTTGTGATGGCTAAGAATTGAAAAATGAGAAGATATCTATCAACTGGGGAATGGCTGAACAAGTTGTGCTATACTATAGTTGATTGTGTTACATTTTGTGCTGTAAGAAATTACAAGTAGGATGTTTTCAGAAAAACCTGGAAAGACTAGAGTGAAGAGAAAAGAATAAGGAGAATATTGTATATAGTAACAATTTTGTATGATAATCAATTGTGAGTGCTTGACTGTTCTGATCAATGCAATGTTTCAAGACAGATTCTAAAGACTTTTGGTAAAAAAAATTCTTTCCATTTCCAGTAGACAACTGATGGAGTTGAACATAGAGTAAAATATATATTTTTTCACTTTATTTTTCTTTCTTTTTCTTTTGCAAATGTGACTATTACAGAAATATGTTTTAGATGATTTCACATAACATATTTCTTGCCTTCTCAATGGGGTGGGGAATTGAGATATAGAGAATGCAGAGTTCATTAAAAAAAACCCTAAAAATCAAGAAATAATAAATTCATTCATTTATTCATTCATTTATTTGTTTGTTTTTAGGTTTTTTGCAAGGCAAATGGGGTTAAGTGGCTTGCCCAAGGCCACACAGCTAGGTAATTATTAAGTGTCTGAGTCTGGATTTGAACTCAGGTACTCCTGATTCTAAGGCCTGTGTTCTATCCATTGTGCCACCTAGCAGCCCCATAAATTTATTTTTTAAGAAAGGATTAAAGGAGTTCTTTAGCCAGCAGAGAGATAAGATCTCTATTCAAAACAAGAGAGAAAAGCATCTAATTAAGGGAAAGTGTATTCATAGCTGTCTCTGGGCTGAAAATGATGGAAGTCAAGGGACGTGTTGTATGGTCTGTCTTCTCCTATGCAGTTAAAAGTCAATCATAAGTCCCCACTGTCTATCTTGGAGTCCCTCAATAATTTCTAGTGAAGTCCCTTCTCTGTTCACAAAGGTACTAAGCATAATGGCTCAGTATTGTCTAAATCAATCAGGAGTCAAATCCCACTACACATATTGAATGCTGTTTTGACAGGTAAGCATCTTAGATAGTTAAGGCATTATGTGTCCTGGAGGTAGGAAATTTAATTATATAACCTCTTTGTGTTCTTAAAATTTTTTTTTAAATCATCTTGCTTCAATGACATTTCATCTATCATTAACAATAGTCAAAGTTGGTTTCAACTTAAAAATAATCAAGTTATTTGTAATGATCAAATTTTCAATACTGTTGTACAATTTCAATGTCATCTTGATTTAAAATTATAAAATTCTTAGATGAAATTGCTACCATGTTTCATGACCCTTTTTGATGGCCTTCCATAATAAATATTTTGAACTTTTTAAAGTATTCATTTAAGTCTATATTGGCTATAATAAAGAAAGGATAGAATCTTTTCTCTTCTCTCCCTCTCTCTTCTCTTCCCTACCTTACTTTGTTTAAAGTTATTGTTAGGAATGTATGTATATTTATATGTATATATATATATATATATATATATATATATATATATATTATACACACTTATGCAGAGAGACAGACACAGAGACAGAAAGAGAGACAGTGTGTGTTTATGTTGGTTAATAGATGTAGGTCTATGCTGACCAGTGAAAAATATGTTGTTGAATATATTTTCAAAGTTAATGGGCACCTTTTCCCTATTAATGATGAATACATTATGAAAGAGAAAATGATTTGTGAAATAAATCAATCATTCATTCATCAAGTATTAAGTTCTTACCTTGTGTCAGCTACTGTGCTAGGGAGAGGCTTGGGGATGGTGTTATAAATAGAAAATGAGACAGTCTCTGTTTTAAGGAAACTTATATTTTATTTCTACTATTAAGCAGACTTTGGAGAATATATTTTAAACATTTCTATAGTATTTTATGGCTTATATAATACTTTCTTCACAATGTCCCTATAAGTTAAGTATTGTTAATATCACTCCCATTTTACAAAGTAGAAAATTGAGCTTCAGAGAGGTTTATAATTTGACCAGAATTAAAAAGTTAGGAAAGGCCAGAAACAGGTTTCAGACTCAGGATATACAAAGTTTTGGAAGTTATTTAAGTCTTCAAATTACCTTGAAAGAACTTTAACTTATGAAAAAGTTAAATGATAAGAGATTGTGAAAAAAGTAGTGTATGATGAATTTCTATTAAATATATATAATGAATTATAAAACAGTTTTATTAATATATTACAGTTATATTCTTAACTGTATTTGTAGTTAAGGCTATTTCTTTAGCTTTAACATGTTGGCTTGCAATTTGGATCTTCTGATTATTCTCAGGATATAGAGTTAGCCCTATGGTACTTCACTCATAAAAACATATTCTCTGAATTCCCACTGGTGTGTTTCCCATTAATAATCATCTAGTAGATTTAACTAGTGCAACTAGGTGGTATAGTGGATGCACTGAGCTTGGGTCACTTCCTAACTTAATGTCATTTACCAACTATAAGACCCTGGGCAAGTCACCTAATCCTGTTTGCTTCAGTTTTCTTATCTGGAAAATGAACTGAAGAAGGAAATGACAAGCCATTCCATTATCTTTGCCAAGAAAACCCAGATGGTGTCATTAAGAGTTAGATGTGACTGAAACAATTCAACAAGAGAACAAAAACAACTTTTAGCAAAGGAATTTATTAAGGTTATATATGAAAAATATTTGGAATAAAACATTCTTCTTCAAAGCCTGAGGGTACACTTTCCTATAAATATATAAAATGTCTATAGGAAGAGTAGGTTCAAATTTAAAATACAGTGGTAGAGAAGCAACATGTGGAATACAAGTGGAGTACAGTGGTAATTTTCAATTCCTACTACTGGATGTCTTTTTTCCCTTTTATAGAAGATATGCGAGAACTCCTGGGCAGGCCTCTCAGATTGCTAGGATTCATTCTTTTATCATCCCATAGACATGACTTCTTTCTACTTTAAGGGATCATGTTCCTTGAAGCTGTCTTTTTCTTGGATTACACTTTCCACATTCATCTCAGGGTATTTCTCTAGTCTTGGCCAGATGCACTTTACTTTGTTGACCCAGTCTTTCTGATATGGTCAATGGGATAGGAGAAATGTGAGGAAAGAAAATTGCTGAAACTTCTCAGTTTTCTCACCCCATAATGATTCCCAGCTTGAGTCACACAGGCTACTCAGGAGGCTGTTAAAGTTGTCCAGGTGTGAGGTGATAAGGGCTGGTATTTCCACTTCCTTAAACTGTAAAATAGATTTAGTAAAGGAAACAATATGACTTTTCCCCTTTTGAGGTTATGACTCACAACTGGCTCTTTGCCAGTGATTCAGACAAGTTTTGCGGAAAGTTATCTATAAGAGTCAAATAACACTTATTATTGCACTTTGTCACTACTTTCAAAATAGAGATTTGACTAAAATAGAATTCAAGGACTTGAAAGATAGGGAAAATCTAAGCATTCAGACTGCATCTATTAAGATCTGACAATTATCCAACCACCCAAATGGACTTTTAAAATTTGAATTAACTTATTGGGTAACAGCATGATTGCCATAAAGGTAATTTGTATTGTATCTGTATATAAGCAGACATGGCCACACACAGAAGCAAGAATAGTAATGATGGTTTCGTATCCAAGGCAGAACCCAGGTAACATCCCAAAGGTTTTTTGGGGGTGGAGGGAGGGCAGAATGTATAGGTACTTAGGGACCAGGGAGAATTACTTAGACTTACCTTTTAGCAATATATAGATCTTCCCCTCCCCCTGCAATCCCCCACAGAAGACTATATTTTAGGTTCAGTTAGGAGACCATTTTTGGTGAGGTACTGAGCAGCTTAGGTGGTGGAGAAAGTTGAGTTCTGGATCTGGTGTCAGGAAGACCTGAGTTCAGATTCTTCCTCAGATACTTATTAGCTGTGTAACTCCCACCATGTCCATAACCCTTCTCAGTCTCAATCACTAGCAGCTATTTCACAGGGTCATAGTATTTCTCAAATTTGATAATATGAATAAAATGGTATTCAAATATCAAAGCATTAGCAATCATAAAGTATTTATTAAGTACCTACCTAGGCTATGGGATACAAGGACAAAGAATGAAATAACCACTATGCTCAATGAATGCACATACTAAATAGGGAAATAATGTACCTATGAAAATATCTACAGTTTAACTTAATGTAAATATATACAAAGTAGTTAAATACAAGATAGTATGAGAGGGAAGGCACTAACAATTGGACAGCTCAGGAAAACTTCTTGCAGAAGAAGCTTGATCTTCATTATAAAGGAACAAAGGAATTCCATGAGGCCAAGATGAGAAGGGAGGCTATTACAGGTCTGAGGGAGGGCCAATGAAAGACACTAGAAATGATGGAATGATGGAAGAGAGATCATATGAGGATCAAAGAGACCATTTTGGCTGGATTGCAGAGAAAATTGGTATCAGATTGTATAGGCCTTTAAAATCTAAACAGAGGAGCTAAAATTTTTATCTTATAGACAATAGGAAACCATTGGAATTGGTCAAGTTGGAGAGTCATGTGGTCAGAAATAGCTCTTTTCTTCTTTTTTTTCAGATTTTGCAAGGCAGTGGGGTTAAGTGGCTTGCCCAAGGCCACACAGCTAGGTAATTATTAAGTGTTTGAGGTCACATTTGAACCCAGGTACTCCTGACTCCAAGGCTGGTGTGCTATCCACTGTGCCACCTAGCCACCCCCCTCCCCAGAGATAGCTCTTAAGAAAAATTATTCTGTTAGCAGGGTGTAACAGTGTTCTCATACTCAAATAGAAATGGATCATTGCATACTGCATATTGACTTACAGAAGCACAAATTATTATATAAAACATCATTGACATTGTATTGTTTTTATTTTGTTAAATATTTTCCAATTACATTTTAATATAATTTATTTAGCCTACACTAAGGAGTTGAGACTTGGAGTAATTATGAGACTTGAAATAATCTAGACTAGAGGGGAGAGGGTTGGAACTAAGGTGGTAGAGAGGAGGAAGGTTTCAGATGCAGAGGAACAACGACCAGATTTGTTCCCTTGATTGGACATGTGGGGGAAGGAGAGTGGATAGTTCAGGATAATACCTGATAGGACAAATCTGAGACCTGGGAAGGATGGTGGTGTCTTTAGAAGAAAATTTAACAGAAATAGTAAAGTTTCAAAGTCAGAAGAATGTATGGAGAAAAATGAGTCCAGTTTTAGACATGTTGAGTTTAAAATGTCTCTGAGATATCCAATTTGATTTCTAGTTGGCAGTTGGTGATTGAAGTTTATGGGAAAGACTGAGACTGGGAGTCATCTACATAAAGATGACTATTAAAGTGATGAGAGCTTATGAAATTATCAAGGGAGAAGATAAGAAGAAGAAAAGAAGAAGGTACAGGATAGAACCTTTAGGAACATTTACAGTTAGGGGCATGATGTGGATGATGAGTTTGAAAAGGACACTGAGAAGTGGTCAGAAAGGTAGGAAGTGAATCAGGAGAGCATAATGCTATATAAACCTGGAGAAGATTCAGGAAGAGGGGGTAATGAACAATGTCAAATGCAGCAGATAAATCAGAAAGGATTAGGATTGAGAGAAGTCTGTCTGAGTTGGCAATTAAGATGTCACTGGTAACCATGGAGAGAGCAGTTTCAATTGAAAGATAAATTCAGAAGTTAGAGTACTAGGGCTTGAGGAATAAATGGGGAGAAATGGAGACAGTAAATATAGGTAACTTTTTCAAGAAATTTGTCTAAGAAAAGGAAGAGATATATAAGTAATAAAAGTTTGATAGAAGGGGATGGGATCAAGTGTCAAATGAACTGTTGACCAAAAATCTCTTTGTCACAGACATAAAAGGAGAAAATGGGGGATGATAATACAAATAGCTAGTATTCATATGAGGGCTTTAAAATTTTCAAAACACTTTACAAATGTTACATTTTGTCCTTGCAACAAACCTGGGACATAGATGCTATGATTATCTTCATTTGATTGATAAAGAAATCAAAGCAGCCAGGTTAAATGAATTGCCCAGCTACATAACTAGTAAGTATCTGAGACTGAATATAAAACTCTGAACTTCCTGTTTCCCAGCACTTTATATGGTGTACAATCTTGCTGTCTCTGTATTGTTAAGGACTTTTGAGATAAAGAGAATGAAAGAAGACCTTATTTTGGAGGGCTTTATTTTTTTTCAGTAAGGTAAGAAAGAAGGTACTTGGGTAAGAGAGAGGGAGGAGTTGAAGTTAAGGGAAGAAAGAGAAAAGAAGGGATGAAAAAGTTTTTATGGGGAGTGAGATAGGGAATTAAGGAAGAATAAAATTTGCCTTGCTGAAATGGGGGCCCATTAAGGTTGGGTAACACAAATATGTAATGTATCCACTCAAAATAATTTATAAGATTTTTTTCTTTAGCTATTTTCAGTAGCTCATGAGGAATGATTGAGAAGGGTTAGTGGAAATAATCCAGAGCAAGATTTTTGGTAAAAAAAATTTGGTAAAAATATTATTATTATTTATGGGATGGCTAAGAGACACATTTGATAAAGTACTAGATCTGGAGTTAGGATTACTCCTCTTCCTGAGTTCAGATCTAACCTCAGATTCTTATTAACTATGAACAAGTAACTTAACCCTACTCACCTGTTTCCTCATATGTAAAATAAATTGAGAAAGGAAATGGGAAACCATTCCAATATTGTTGTCAAACCTCCCCAAAACAAACCAAAGGAGGTCACAAAGAGTTTCATATGACTGAAAAACGTCTAAACAAGATTATTATTGCTTCAGTCAGCTTTGAAGCCTTAGTTTTGAAGTCAGACTCATGATTGAATCTTTACACTGTTACTTCCTGATATGCTGCCCTGGGAAAAGTCACTTACCATTTTTGTATTTTAGTTCTCTTATTCATAAATTGAAGATGTTGGTCAGGATTCATTAAATTTGAATAGGATTGTGAGAATAAGCTATCTTTTTGCTTGACTGACATAGATGACTAATTCTTTTTGGGTGTCTACTCAAAGACACTTCCCAGGAAGGGGGATAATTGTCTCAATGTAAATGCTTTTTAATGTATTATCATCTAGTAACTTTTTATTAATACTGAACAAACATATGTGCTGAAATTAAAAAGATAAATGACATATAAATGTAAGTACTACACTTTTATAAGAATGGACAGCATATTTTATTAGAGAATGCAAACTTAGGGGGCGGCTAAGTGATGCAGTAGGTAGAGCATCCGCCCTGGAGTCAGGAGTACCTGAGTTCAAATCCAGTCTCAGACACTTAATAATTACCTAGCTGTGTGGTCTTGGGCAAGCCACTTAACCCCACTGCCTTGCAAAAACCTAAAAAACAAAAAAGGGAAAAAGGAGAATGCAAACAAAATTGGGCCCTCACTTCAGCAAGGCAAATTTTATTCTTTCTTGATTCTCTAACTCACTCCCCACAAAAACTCTTTCATCCCTTCTCTTCTTTCCTCTTTCTTCCTATAACTTCAACTCCTCCCTCTCTTAATCAAATACCTTCTTTCTTACCTTTTTTTTAATGTTTTTAGGTAAAAGCTTATCAAATAATCATAAAGGACATTTATTTACTAAAGACTCTAAATTGAACATGAAAATAAAAACAAAAAAGACACAGATACAATATTTTGTTTAAAGCCTGCCTGGAAATACTGGCTTAACATTTAAGCATACATGATCTGTGAATGAGGCAGTTAGGTAGAAGACCTGAGTTCAAATTGGCTTTAGAGATTTACTAGTTGAGTGAGTGATCCTGGGCAAGTTACTTAACACTGTTTGCCTCAGTTTTCTCATCTGTGAAATGAGCTAGAGATGGAAATGGCAAACCATTTCAAGTATCTTTACCAAGAAAATCCCTTGGAGTCATGAAAAGGCAGACACAACTGAAAACAACTGAACAACAACAACAACAAAATGATCCTTGAAGATCTTAAAGTAGGAGGTGATGCTGGTTGGTTCTTGTTCTTTGTTATTAAAGAAGACCAAAATGACATCACTATGTTAGAGACAAATTTGATCCCATCCCCTCCTATCAAACTTTTATTATTTATATCTTTCTTCCTTTTCTTGGTCAAATTCCTTGAAAAGTTGCCTATACTTGCTGCTGTGAGGATGCAGCTATCAACTATAGCTGATCAGACCCAAATGATCTCTGAATGCTCTACCACAGGTTGGGCATAAATAGTTCAGCACAGTATCTCACAGCTGGGGGCAGGCACATCATGCTGTGCAGTCCTGTGCTAGTGTCTCATATACTGTACAATCAATTCCAGAGTTTTTAAGAGAGATTTTTAAAGTGTCCTTATATCACCTTTTCTGATCCCCCTCCCACCCACAAACACATACACCTCCTGCCCTCCCACTGTATCAACTATTTATTCCCCAACCCTCTCTGAAGTCACACTGGCTCTCAGTGACTATCTTCCAGGAAAATAATCAACTTATTAAGGAGGATTCTGTCAAGAATGCTGTCAACAATGACTAAGAGAGAAACACCACTATTATTGTCACAGAACAATCTATTCCCTTTATCTTTATAGAGATGGATAATGGAGACATCTTTGAGCTTCTTGGGGATAACCTGCTCATGCCACATAAACTGAAAAATTTCAATCAGTTCTTGTTATCAACAATAGACATCCCATCTTGTAAATCTCAGTTGGTCTCAGGTGTTTTGCCACATGAAAGGAGCCTAATGGCATTCAAAACCTCTTCTTCAGTTGATATTTCAACTAGGAATGGATTAACTTTAATTTGAAGTAAATGGTCAATAGCCTCCACACTTATTGAAGATGGTCTGTTAAGAACTCTATGAAAGTATTTAGTCCATCTCTCTAGGATCATGTTCCTATCACTAATCAAAGTGGCTCCAACAGCACTGAGCATTTGAGAAGTACTATAAATTTTTGACCTATAAATAATCTTCAGGCCTATAAATATCATAAACATACTTTGAATTGAAACTTTCCCATAAAACTGAATTTCATCTGCCTTCTTACTGAGTCAAGAATCTTGTATCTTTCTAAGCTTCACTCATATTTTACTTTTTTCCTTCTTTGGTTTTTGCAAGGAAATGGGGTTAAGTGACTTGCCCAAGGGCACCCAACTAAGCAATTATTAAGTGTCTGAGTCTGGATTTGAACTCAGGTCCTCCTGACTCCAGGGTTGGTACTCTATCCACTTTACCACCTAATTGGCTCTTGTACTTTACTTTTGTTGAAATTAAATGCTGCATTCTTAGAAATGGATGAATTATCCTACTGGCAAACTCCTATAGAGTTCTCATTTTTTTATTATTTAGTGGCATCTGTATTTCCCCCTCATTTTCATCAAATCAGTATTTAGGTTTGCAAGTGTTTTGACCCAGATGAATAAATGCAATGCTATATACCAAATCTCTGCTGCTCATTTCTTTTCTACTCCATTTTTGCCAACTGTGTGTTGACTTAACTTTCCCTCCAATATCAACAAACTGTTCCCATTCAGAGAACCACTCTAATATGTTGACATTGATTCTTCTGGGAGTCATTTTGCTTTAGGACTGCTACTTCAGTTGAATGCAAATATTTACCTTGAAAAGATAAGTCTGTGATCAGTCCAGCACCTAGCACTCATTCTTGTGTCCTGCCTGTCTCTTTTCCTTACAATCACATAGTTTATTAGATGCCAGTGTTTGCTGTGAGGGTGCATCCATGAAGTTTTATTACATTTAGATGAGTGGAAAGCAGTGTTTGTGATAAGAAGGTTATGAGATGCATAGGTCATCAGTAGTAAGTGACCATTGTTGCTGTTTCTAACTCCATTCCTCTTAAGGTCTTTCTGCCATGTCTGGTAGTTTGAACCTACTCTAGCATTAATGTTTATGAATTATAAGCTTATCTTCTTTTAGTAAATTATGATAAATGTCTTCAGGTCTTCATAAAGTTTTTCTTTGACCTCATCAGGGTTTGTAATGATGGGAGTATAGGCACTGTTGATAGTGGCATGGTATTTTCTTGCAAGTAGAAATTGCATTGACACAAGCCTATAATTTACTCTTTTTAGGAGGCATACAAGTTTATTGACTAGATTATTTTTGATTTCAGAACCTACCCCAGTTTCATGGAACTATACTTCATTATAGTCACTTAAGAAAAAATGCTCCAAATTATTATTCATTAGAGAAATGTAAATTAAAACAGCTGAGGTATCACCTCACATCTATCAGATTGGCTAAGATGAGAAAAAGGAAAAATGATTAATGTTGGAGAGGTTGTGGGAGGATTGGGACATTAATGCCTTGCTGGTGGAGTTGTGAAGTTATCCAACCAGTCTGGAGAGCAATATGGAACTATACTCAAAGGGCAATAAAGCTGTTCATTCCCTTTGACCCAGCAATTCAAATTCTCGGCCTATATTCAGAAGAAATCATAAAAACTGGGAAAAGTCCCACATGTTCTAAAATATTCAAAGCAGCTTCTTTTGTAGAAGCAAAGAATTGGAAATGGAGGGGATGCCCATCATTGGGGAATGGTTAAACAAGTTATAATGATGAATATTTTGGAATGCTATTGCTCCATAAGAAACCACGAATGGTCGGACTCTAGAGAAGCATGGAATGAATTACAGGATCTGATGCTGAGTGAAGTGAGTAGAGCCAAGAGAACAATGTACACATTAACAACAACAAAGTGAGATGATCAATCTTGATAGAAGCAGCTCCTCTCAGCAATTCAGAGAACTAGGACAACCATATTAGACTGGCTATGGACAATGCTATCTACATCCAAATGAAGAAAAAACAAAACAAAACAAAATCCTCCAGAATCTGATGAATACTACATTCACTTAAAAAAAAATCTCTTATGCATTTCTTTCCCTTAATCTTAATTCCTCTTACCAAAAATAACTGATCTGTAAAACATGCTTAACACAAATTTGTTTGTAAAATAGGTTCGCAGTTGATGAGAAGGGGATGGGAAGGGAGGGTGGAAAAAATGTTGTAACTTATAAATATACATAGGCATATAGATGAATGTTGAAAAACTTTTATGACATCAGTTAAAAAAAAACTAAACTTTCCAAGCTTTGGAGATATCAAACAATTCCAAAGAGTTTGTGTAAGAGAATGTTGAGGGTCACAGAGAGGTTACTGTGCGTCTGGGAATGACCTGACTTGCCCAGGTTCACCCTTGGCCTAATCTTCTGGGTCAGCTCTCTGGATCTTCTTGTCTATTCCTCCTGTTTGGCATTTCCTGGAGCATTGTGTTTAAACCTAAACTGGTGATAGCATCTTTGTGTGGGAAGTACCAGCCTGAGGAAGCAAACTTTACCTCCTGCTGTCCACTAGCTGAGAAGCATTTGTTTGATTTGTTAATTGGAGAATTCCATGTGAATTGGGGTGAACCAGGGACTAAAGGATATTTAAGCTCTGGTATTTTGTAAAATAAAGGAGAACTTGTCATCTTTGACTCTTCCCTCTTCAATGTTCATCTGAGACAAGTATTAGTTATGAGGAAACAGATTAAGTTAGGGGCAAGGCACAAAGTTTAGAGTACTCAAGGAAGGGAGAGCTCTGCAGAGTATGACCCCTACACCTCTACTAGGGTGAAGGAGGAGAGTCATAGAGCCTCAGCCATTGAACCTTGCTATTTGTCTGATAGGAGACACCACATCAAGCAAGATGGAATTCTGAAATGCTTCACTATACTTGTATTCTTTACCTAGTCTTCTGTTTGGTACAGGATGTATTTTGAGTACCTCAGGTTGGGGAGGGGGTGTTATTTTTTAGCCACCATTTTTATTCAGCTATCTTAGTAAATATTTTAGTTTGTGTTTATTAAAGACAAGATCATTAGTTGGGGTTCATAATCAATAGTTTTAGGAATGCTCACCTAGAAACTAACATTTTAAATCTAAGGTAGAAGTAATTGCCCTCCTAGGGACATAACCTGCAAATCTGTGAGTGTTATATTCAAGGAGTATGACAGAGGGGAAAATCTATTAATATCCCTCAGTAGGGTTAGGCTAGACGAACCTAGAGAATTCAAGCAAACTGAATAAAATAAATGAGAGAAATTAAGTACAATCTACAGAAAACCTACTTTACTTTGAGGAGAAACAAGAGAAAATTAGTATGAGATAAAAATGAAACATTTTGGATTTGGAATAAGGACTCTATTGGACTAAGGTTCTACAAAGTGGGGAATTATTAGAGAGAAATGAAATATACCATATCCTGCTTGAGTATTATCCAAGGGATATTGGAGGAAACATGTAGGGGCAGCTAGGTGGTGCAGTGAATAAAGCATTGACCCTGGAATCAGGAGGACTTGAGTTCAAATTTGACCTCAAACACTTAATAATTGCTGAGCTATGTGACCTTGGGTAAATCATTTAACCTCATTGCCTTAAATAAATAAAAAATTAAAAAAAATTGAGGAAGAAACATATGAATACTTATTCAAATGTAGCAACAGAGGAGTGGTTTCCCAATATAAGCATTCTTCTCTATTCTGGGACTTGTAACAATTGAATATATAAATATCTTTATTTTTTGGTTCTAGGCCCTCAGTTACAGACAATGCTCTGGTAAAACAGAACAGTTTTGATCTTTCTCTTCTTCTGTAAACTTCCTACCCACTAATTGCTTCCACTTCAACTATATTTCCAATGAGGGTGCCTAAATTCAGAAATGTCTATGGCTAATGCTATTTTAAGAGATGAAATAAGCATTAAAAACAAAGAAAAACATTTTCTCTGTCATAGGATGGAAAGGGGAACATTTGACCTACTGGTCATATAAGATCTTGAAATCATTTGCCACTACCATGGCAACTGCACAGACCTCAAAATTCAATAAATCTAGGAGCTTTTTAGGGTAATTAAATGGATATTTAATAAATTTTGAATATGACAAATATATTAGTAGTAAGTAAAAAGCTCTTGACTAAATAATGGTTGCACCTAAAACCAGTTAAGGAAAGTCTTAAAATGTTGAAGTGAAAAAAAATCTTACCAAATTGCTTTGTTTTATAGGACAAAAGCAGGAACCAATATTCTATGAATGAAACATTCGTCTTGCTCCTCTTAGTTGTAATACTTTTTTTTTATTTTTCAAAGCAGTGGGGTTAAGTGATTTGCCCAAAGTCAGACAGTTAGTGTCTGAGGCTGAATTTGAACTCAGGTTCTCCTGACTCCACAGTCATGCTCTATCTATAGAACCACCTAGCTGCCCCAGTTGCAATACTTTTAATGGACATGGTAACACAATAGATAGCAGTTTATAAATATATAACCAGGCAAAAATTATTTTAAATCTTATAAAGGAAACATGACTTATAAAGGAAATATGTAAAAACTAATTAATTGTAGCCAATAACAAAAGGAAAAAATGCTATTTTTTCTCCAGTGGACCCCTACAAAACTAGGACATCAAAGAAAGAGAATCCAAATTAGAGCATCAAAGAAAGAGAATCCAAATTATAGTGAGTCCCTGTAGATAAGTAGGAGACTAAAGTGTAACAGACCAAGTCTTAACACTACAAAATCTTTTGTACTACTTTCTTAGAGACTGACTACTACTCTCACAGGTTTTAGGTAACCTGTGGGTCTGCAATCCTACTGTTTATAGCTTATGAACTCCTTTTAGTGACTTCCCCTCACTAAAGTGTGCACTGTAGACAATAGTTAGTCAACAGAATCATTTAGCTAAAAGTAGAGATATTAACTATGATGTAAATCTTAAATGCTAAGATGTAAGAACACTAACTATAAAGTAGTCCCACCATAAGTCTATGGAACATTCTCCCCAAAATGCAGATAGAATCTGGAAAGAGTAGGTACAACCTGGTAGAACACCACAGTAGTATGAGGCAAATATGTGGGAATCACATTTGGTCAAGGGAACTTCTGTTGCTATAAAGACTAATGTTTTCTCCTCTTAGAATTCTCATGTTGCTTCCTATTGTACACAATATCTCTGTTAAATTAACTGTTCAGCTATGCCCCCAAGGTTTGTTCCTCTCCATAACTCAATCCAGGGGTTAATTCGTTCTTGAATCTATAATCAACTTTCTTCTTTGATACAACAGATTTTACTCTTCTTCATTGCCTCCTTATGATTTTGTTTGACAGGGGAGTGTATTTTGTCTCCTCCACTGCTTCCTTATGTTTTTGTTTGACTGTGGAATGTTTATCTCCACCACTCTGCTTCGAACTCTCTTGACCTTACAGACTCTTGAATTTATGGATGATATGTCTTCTACTGGATGAGTAGATGCCTGATGGAGAAGAGGAGAGAAAATCCTTTTCACCCCTCCCCACCTTCCTCCCTCTAATATAGGCACAGAGATCAAACTTCACAAAACTGCCCACTCCAATTGATCAACTCTCAAATAATTCCATTGTCTTTTTTTTTTCTTTTTAGGATTTTTGCAAGGCAAATGGGGTTAAGTGGCTTGCCCAAGGCCACACAGCTAGGTAATTATTAAGTGTCTGAGACTGGATTTGAACCCAGGTACTCCTGACTCCAAGGCCGGTGCTTTATCCACTGCGGCACCTAGCCACCCCCCATTGTCTTTTGAGATTCCTACCTTCTGGGAAGAAGGGTCATGGCAAATTTTTTCCAGATAATGAGGTTGTCTCTTCCAATTTAACCAAGGAAAACTTTACATATTTCATGAAGACATTCCTGAGAATGTTCATATCTTTACAGTAGTTTAAGACTTTGTTATTTGCTCTTTACTATCTGTGTCTACAACTTGGGTTTTCTGGACTAGAGGGTCGTCAAAGACCAACTACTCTATTATTGCAATTGTAATGTTTGTCTTTCATTCTTTTTTTTATTTTTTTATTTTTTTAGGTTTTTTTGCTAGGCAATACTGTCTGAGGCAGGATTTGAACTCAGGTACTCCTGACTCCAGGGCCGGTGCTCTATCCACTGTACCACCTAGCTGCCCCTTTGTCTTTCATTCTTGAAGAAGACCATGACAGCCAGGGAGGTGATGCCATGACAAGCATATGAATTGGATTTGAGTGAGCCTTACTTTCTCTTCCAGAATGATCTGGATCCAGTGGCTGGATATGGATCGAGATGATTAGAGATGACCCTAGATGCAAGGCAATCAAGGTTAAGTGACTTACCCAAGATCACACAAGTGTCAAATGTCAGAGATTGGATTTGAACTCAGTCCTCCTGACTCCAGGACTGAAGCTCTATCCACTGTGCCACCTATATGCCACTCTATATGAGGAACCCTATAAGAATGAGTGCTTTCAGTAATATTCCAGCATTAAACTCTTTAAATCCTGGCTGAGAGTTAAAGCACTGAGCTTGTTTCTAGATACTAATTGCCTCTATAACTCCTGATTGATCAGAAATTATTTCCTGCTGGGATCCACCCTGTCTTCAGGGAAAGTTGGAGTGAATGAGCTGTACTATTTTTCAGAGTTCTTCCAAATTTATGAGAGTGTCTCAAAGAACCAGTATAACTGGTTACCTTCAAATTATTTTAACTTTCTCCTTTTCCACATGATAATGTATGCAAATACTTCCAGTGTGTTTGAGAGCTGGCTACAAAGGACTTTCACAGTAATGGGTGTTACTGTAACATTACCATGGCAATGAACATAGGGAATAAGCAAGGGAAAAATCCACAAGGTTGGTCATCCTCTCAAAAAAAAGTATGAACTGGGAAGAAGAGGAGAGAAGAGATAGAGATAGAAGCAGAGATGGAGAGGCAGAGTGATGAAAACCTTAGGGTTGAATTTAGCTACCTTGTTCATACCTTCCACATAATCAAGTTATTATACTTCCTTGGGAAAACCTTGTTGGGATTTTAATTTTATCGAAATGGGCTTGACCTGAGGCAATCCTCTTTTGACAGTTGTGGCAAGAACCTAGTCCCTAATCTACATATTAGCTAAGTGAACTAGAGTGTTGGGGTTGGAGAATAGAGGAAGAGAATTATCTAATTTATTCAGATACAGCACCTGCTGCCAGAAGGAGATAGGGCATATTTCCTGCCCATGACATAAGGCCTTAGACCCAATAATTTTACTGAAATTTAATTCAAATTTCCCCCATCATCTTCAGAATTCTCTAAAGATTTTTCCTTTCTTCAAGGAGATCCCAGGTAGGTTGTATTATTCTTGAGGATAGAGATTCTATCTTTTCCTTCTCTCTGGTTGTCCTTTATTCTTGAAAAGAACCAAACTGACATCACTATGTTAGAGTCAGGTTGCATTGTCTGACTCAGAATGTTCTACCACAAATCCATGTGGACATTTGGGGTAGATTTCTAAATTTCCACATCTCACATTTCTTTTGAGCTTCTTCAATTCTGTATTGTTCATAGAGCATAGCTCCTTTTCTGATGAGGGCAGAGCATGTTGGTGGTTCTGTGTCATTTTCTCCCATGTCACAAATCAATTCCAAAGTTCTTGAAAATACCTTGAATTGCCCCCCCCCCTTATTTATTTTCCAATTACATGCAAAGGTTGTTTTCAGCATTCATCCTTTTGCAAACTTTTAAGTTCCACATTTTTTCCACCATATTCCCTTCCCCCCCCATCCTTATGACAGTAAGCAATCTGATATAGGTTGTATGTGTAAAGTTGCATTTAGTCAAGTTGTAAAAGAAGAATTAGAACTAAGGGGAAAATCATGAGAAAGAAAGAAAAAGCATAAAGGAAGTTTTAAAAAGTGAACATAGTATACTTTGCTCTGCATTCAGAATCTATAGTCATTTTCCTCTGTATGTGGATGGTTTTTTTTCCCTTAATAGGTCTCTTGAATTGTCCTTGATCACTGAACTACTGAAAAGAATTAGGTCAATCATAGTTGATCATCTTACAGTATTGCTGTTAATGTGTATAATGTTCTCCTGGTTCTGCTTCTCTCACTCAGCATCTGTTCATACAAGTCTTTCCATGCTTTTCTGAAGTCAGGCAACTCATGATTTTTTCAGAACAATAGTATTCCATAATGTTCACATACCATAGATTGTTTAGCCATTCCCCAATGGATGGGCAACCCCTCAATTTCCAATTCTTTGCCACTTCAAAAAAAACCCTATTGAGATTAATTCTTCTGGTAGTCATTTTGCCTTAAGGCTGCTGCTTTTGTTGCAATCTTCTCCTTCTATAGAATGATAGCTATGCTTAAGTGGAAATGGGATAGGAGTGGTCCTAGTCTTAGTTCTATTCCTTACTATCTTTATAAATATGAGGAAGATTGGATTAATGATAACTAACATCCCATCTAGTCCAGAGCTAGGTGCTGTTGTAGATAGAGCATTGAGCCTGGAGTCAGGAAGACTCATTAATCTCTGTTTGCCTTTGTTTTCTCATTTGTAAAATGAGAATAATAGTAGCACCTACCTTTCAGGGTTATTGTGAAGATCAAATGAGATAATATTCGTAAAGGACCTGACACCTGCTTTTCACTCTTACTCTTCTCTCCCTTCACGCTTGCATTCTATGACTTTATAATTAGGGACTCAATAAATGCTTGCTTGCTTGATGATTTATCAAAATATAACCTAATATTTTCAATCATATTTTTTGGGAGAGCTAAGTGTGCTTCTTGAGGGTTTGAAGATTTCATTTAATATACTGATAGAATAATGCTGACACAGGATCATCTTATAAATCTCAAATATACTATTTTCTTCAATTGAAGCTCTAATTTTATTTTCTTTATTATAATATTATAATTTGTTGCCTAGAACTAAAGCTCTGGGTTACATAGAATTTTTTTTTAGATTTTTTTTCAAGGTAATGGGGTTAAATGGCTTGCCCAAGGCCACACAGCTAGGTAATTTATTAAGTGTCTGAGGCCGGATTTGAACTCAGGTACTCCTGACTCTAAGGCCAGTGCTCATCCACTGTGCCACCTAGCTGCCCTACATAGAGTTTTTAACTAATTCATTTGGTCTTATTTTATACTCACCCAGAAATTTGCACTCCCAACACACAAAAAAAATACCCTCAGCTCCTATGCAAGAATTTGGGATAACTTGAACACAAAAATAGGACTGTTTTAATTTAATCTGAAAAAAACCCCATGGAAAACAAAAAGTCACATAACTGAGTATCAAAAATAGTTAACATAGCTCTCTTTGCTTTTCAGATGAACCTTACCTCCCCAGATACCTATATAGTCTTCCTGACCTGTAACTATTCCTCCAGACAAAAAACAATACAGGGTTTCTAGAAAATAAAATAATCCTTCCCCAAGGATGTAAACGATTGCTCCAGTCTTGGAATGATCCTAACACTCACATCTTTTCTATTTCTGTTGAGGCTATCACCATCTTTCTAGTCATCTAAGTTCACAGCCTTCGACTTATCCTCAACTCTTCCTTTACCTCTTACATACAATCTGTTGTCAAGCTTTGAGTGTTCTTCCTCAGTAACTTCTCCTGTATGCATCCCTATCTTCCCACTCAAATAGCCAACATCTTAGTCCAAATGCTCATCACCTCTCACCTAGATTATTGTAATACCTCACTAATTGTTCTCCCAGTATTCAGTCTCTTCAGTCTCCAATCTATCCTCCAGTCAGTTGCTTAATTGCTTTTCCTAAAACACAGCTCTACTGATATCACTCCTTGTTCAAACACCTCCAGTGGTTCATTCTTGCTCTAATATAAATTATAAATTCTGCTGGCATTTAAAGCCCTTTATAGTCATTTTACAGATTATCTTTCTTGACTTGTACATTACTGTCCTTTACATACTAATTAGAGACTTGTGTTGAGGGGCAGCCAATGAGGCCCAGTTTGGACTTCACCTCTGATTGAGAAAGATTGAATGCATATATATGGAATGAACTTAGTGTATGTGTTTAACCTTTTGACTCAGCTCTGTCTCACCTGCTGCCCCCTCACTGCATGTCTCTAACACACTTTGAGTTCTCTAAATTGTACTATTGGTTCTTTTGACTCAATGGATGCATCATTTGCAGTTCTTTTTTTTCCTTTAAAAGCACTAATGGTGATCAGTATGAACATTTCCATATTTAAGGGGGCAGAAAAAAGAATCACACATGTAACCATGAATTTACTATGTAGTTTGCTTTTAAAGTATATATCAAGTTTAATATGTTATTATCAACAAAACTCTTATCTTGTCCTTTTTTGAACTTCCTCCTGCTCTCTTCTATTTTTTTACATGTTCCACTGATATTTTTCTTTCTTTTTTTCATCAGCTTTGAGCACATTATTCACAACTAATTTTCTGCAGGCAACAAATCAAAATTACATTAATAGAAATTAGCTCAGAAACTAATGTGGCTCTTACAGGACAGATCAAGTCCAGTTCGCCATTCCTTTGCCAGGACAATTGATCAACAGCCTCAATTATAGCATCATATAAAGATTATTTAGAAGATTATGATTAGACCACAGAAAAAGCCAGAAAAATATTTGAAAACTTAGGAAGGTCTTTCCTCTATTTTATTTCCCTGGAACAATTAAAATTTTCCACTGGGATCTTTAGTTGGATTTTTAACAATCTAACCTCTAGTTTAATATCATGAAGATGGGTGAAATAAAGCTAATCATTTTAACCTGTTAAAAAATCTAGGGCTACCATGCTGATAAAAACTTACACTTCATAAATGAAGAAATAAACAAATCAAGGCCTTTGAAGATGAGATTCTTCCAAACAGGGAAAGAACTAAAGATTCAAGCAACTCATCCCTGCTCTTTCTCACTTTTCTTTTTAGGATTTACACAATTCATACAACTTACAATACCAGTAAAGACATAGGTGTAATTATTTTATAGCTCTCTCCTTTTCTATTGCTTGACTCCATTTTTGCTTAGTCTGGTCAAGGAGGTTTGGTACAGGAATTCTAATTCATTTGATTATTATCTGTCTGCAGTCATTTCTAGGGTTAAATGGTTCACTGTAGGACATAGTGGCCTTTGGGCTTTTGTATAGATCAAGGTATTCTCCTGGTACCTGAATATTTATCTGATTGACTTTCTTTAGCTATTCCTGGATTAAATCCTGCATCTTAGATTTCCTTTCTAAAAATCCAATTTGAACATGCAGCTCATGTATGAATGTGAATCAAAATATCATCCTCAAGGTGATATCAAGGGAATATTTGTGCCCAAGAAAGAGCAGGACAAGAAAGACTCAAAGAACTAATGCTGTTGAGGGAATGTGATGCTTTGTAAGGAGAAACAAGAGGGTTAGATACTCAGATCCACCTGGGCAAACTTTCTCATCATGATTAATTTTGCTGATTTAATCCTTTTCTCCTTATCAAACTGCAAGTATTTTGAGAAGAGGTAACTCAAACACTGAATTTGGATTCTGAATCCCTGGATTGAAATCCTGACTCATTATTCAACTATCTGTGAGTGGTATTTATATACTCCCTGGGATTCTATTTCTTTACTTATGAAATGAAGGGATTACATTTTGAAATTTCCTTTTGTCTCTTAATATTACAAATGCTATGAACCTGTGCTTATCTATTTACCCAATTGAACCTGGTAAAGGAGACTTAGATTCTTAGTAAAATTCTAGAATAATTTATTAAATGGTTTGTGAGTATTTAAAGGAGGAGGCAATGATCACTAAGAATCAGAAGTTTTTATCAAGCACAGTTCATGGCATATAGGCCTGATCGTTTTACAGACTAACTAGACTGGTAGTTCAGAGAAATAGTATTCCTGGTTTTCAGCAAAATATTAGATAATTTCTGTATTTCCTTATGGACATGATGGAGAGATGTAAACTGGATTATTGTGCAGTTTTGTATATTTGAAAATAATGACTAAACCTAAAAAGTTGTCAATGGGTCACATTCAATGGATTAGTGTGAATGGTGGTGGTGGGGTCTATAGCATGAACTCAGAAGAGAAGACAGTTATCATTTCCAGAAGTGGTTATTTCATTTTTTTATCTCTATTGAGATGGTCATGAAATTGGAGATTTTGAGTTCCTAGGCCTGTATAACCAGAATCTCATGATATTGATGAATTCAATAATAGACTTCTCTTTGCTGCTCTCCCACTGCTGAAGATCAACTTCAGGGTCTACCTGTAATTAAATTGCTTAAGACTAGAAGATAGCTATCAAACATCATGAGGATCCCATTCAGTGAATCTTTTCTATACACTACAGGGATTTTTTTTCTTCTTTTATGAAATAGAGATGGCTAGGACTTTCATCATATGGCACACAGAACATGACCTGGTCTGGATACTGAAAAAAGGTGTTGACAGTACCAACCAAACACCAGAAGGGTAAAGAAATAGACCATTGTATTATTGTATAGATGAGTACATAGCTATCAATGAGACGAAAATTTTCCATATATTTATATTCCAGATTTTTTTTGATGGAGTTGTCCAATTTTTTTTTTACTGCTGTTACATATCACTTTTATAAGTTCATTTAGTCTAAGTTTCTATCATTCTGTCCTATAGAATTTGAGCCTTCTATGAATTTAGGGGAATGTTTAGGAAGTTGTAACCTGTGCTTATCTATTTACCCAATTCATGGCAATATATTAGAGGTTGTGGAAGACTCAGAAAAAAAAGGACTTCAAACTAGAACCTGGTAAAGGAGACTTAGATTCTTAGTAAAATTCTAGAATAATTTATTAAATGGTTTGTGAGTATTTAAAGGAGGAGGCTAATCCAGAGAATATTTGGAATCTTCAGAGATGATTTAGGGAATCTAGAAAATTGTAAACACTGCCCACACCTGTCCAAATCTTTGGCAAGATGATGATTGAGCAGAGTTTTGTAATGAATGAATATTCATATCATTAGGTTCATCTTAAAATGTATGACAACAGGAAATAGATCTTTGTGACAACCCATATCTGAAATATTCTCCCTCCTCCCTTCCTTTTTGAAACTCCTACTGCCTTTCAAGGCTCAGTTCAAATGCAACTGTCAATCAGAAGCCTTCTCTGATTCTCTCTGTTGTTAGTGCTTGGGGACCACTGAAATTACTTTGCATTTGTGTAATATTTACAAGTTATATTCAATTTAGGAAATCTCTGAGGAAAGCAACTGTCATTTTGGGGATTTTTCTTTCCATAGCACCTACCTAACACCAATGTCTGACACACAGCAGGTCCTTAATAAATATTTGTTGTATTGAAAGGCACAGTGATGAGAATGACATTCAGTTACTTAATTTTTGTATCTCTAGTTCTGGATAAAGAGCAGTTCTGCTGATGGGAGTTCACACCCACATGCTCAATACATACTTTTACTCTCAATTGTTGATCTTCAGTTTTCTCAACTTGTGAGGTCCCTGTAAAAATCCCATCCAGGAAATGTCCTCTTGATAAGGACTAAAGTAAATAGTAAAGAGAAATTGAAAGTCATACCGAAGGACTTGGAACACTGAACATTAATTTTGTAATGAGCCCTTGTCTTTGGTTACTTAAATCATTTCTGGTCAGCTGATTATTAGAAGTTTATAGAAATTGTGACAAACTATATATGGACCAAGCTCTATCAGCACCTAGTTGAATGGTCATGGGACAATCATTTAACCTCTGTGGGTATGTTTCCTCATTGTAGTATGAACAGACAAGAAAAGATGATAAACAAAATCTTTGCACTTGCACTTGAGTTTTTGATCACCTTATCTTTCCTAACACTTCTATCTACCCATCCATCTATGTATCTATGTATCTGTCTATCTATCTATCCATCCTTTTATCTTCTACTTATCTATCCTTCCATCTATTTGCTAATTATCTAACTATCCATACAGTCTTCTAGCTATAATTATCTGTCTCTCCATCTAGCTGTCATCTATCAATCTATCAACCTATCTTCTATCATCTATACTTTAACATCTATTCATTTATTTTCTATCATCTTTTATCTATCAGTCTGTCTTATCTAGCATCTATCTTTCCTTCTATCCATTTATCAGCTATCTATGTATCTATCCATTCATCCTTCCATCTGTCATCTGTATCTTTCATCTATCCTTCCTTCCATCCTATCTATCTATTTACTTATCATGATCTCAAAGGTAGGAGATCTAGATGACAACTTTCTATGATTTAGTAAATAAGACATAAGGAATTGGATGAGGCACAGAGGAGTTATAGGAATTGATGAGATTCACAGAGTTAGTGCTAGTTACATTTTAATACAGGTCTTCTTGCCTATAACTCCCACTAACTTGCCCACAAACTCTCCACTATCCAAGTGTGAGTATAGTAAATAAATCAATGCTTAATACTAGTCATTGAACAAAAAACTTTTGATGATAGCACAATGTTTAGCACATGTTAAATACTTAAAAATGCTTTTTTCATTCATGATAATATCTAATGTGTCTAATTGATTTCCACCTCTAAAATTCTATAATTCTATTGAATACAACTACTTTAGTCACAAAACTAGTTTTCTGGTTCTCAGTTCCAGTTATAATAAGTCAAACAAAGTTAAGTCTTTCAGGGTATTGAGAAAAGCTACTGACCTAGTACTTTAGTTATAAAGTATATGCACATATATGTATATGTATATGCAGACATATATATATACTAATATAAACATATATATATATGTATATATATGATTGCTACAGTATTTTGTTGAGTAAAACTAAGGGCTTTTAATTTGATCTTCCAGTCATACATTCTATACCTTGACCCCAACATAATAATGATATTTTGGTCCTCTCTGAGTATAAAGAACAGAAACCAACTAAACAGTCAGTCACATAATAGTAAATAAAATGAAAATAAATATAAATATAAAATTAAAAGAAAAACAATATATATACATATATATGTATATATACATATACATATATATGTATATGTATATATACACATATATGTACCCCCCTTCCATTGTTTTCTTTGGAATTTCTGTTTCAAAGGCAACAAACTTCCCTTCATTTTGTATCTTCTCCTCTTCTCCTCCTTCCATCTTTTAGCTATCAATGAAAGGCTCCTCCTAGAAGAGATAGCCTCTCTGGAAACTCTTTCCAGAACAAGTTACACTTTAATTCATTTAATTCATTTCTCTCAGCTCTCTGATAGAGTTGAAATATGCTTCTGTCCATTGCCACTTCCTAGTTCCCCTCCTATTTTTATCATTCATCTCTCCTACATATAGGTTCATGTGATTCATTTGTCCTACCCACAATTTTCCTCTCCTCAATTTCTGACCTCATACTTTAACATACATATTGATTCTCCCTCAAATACTAAAATTACCTAATTACTCAACCTACTCACTTCCCATAAACTATTCCTCCATTTCACCTCAGCCACACACAAAGATAGTCATACCCTTGATTTTGTCATCACTCATAAATTGTATTACCTCCATATTCAAGAATGCAGAAATTCTATTATCTGACCACTACCTATTGACTTTTTACCTCTTCTTCTGCCTTCCTCTACCAAATAACTCTTTATCTACACTATGACCTCCAATTCCATGACATCTCGATTCTTTCCCAGGCCATCTCCCTACAGTTGCTACTTTCTCCTCTATTTTCTACATTTTGTTCCTTTGATGAACCAGTTCGACTCTACATTGTTCTCTTTTTTTCATGTACCTAAGTTTCTTATCATATCACTGATTGATCCACACCTCCTACCTACCAATTTTGCTCCTATTTAATACCTGCTGAATGAAGGAGGAGAAAATTGCACTACCATCCAGATTGGGACTACTACAAATTTAATACAGTCTCATCTAGGACCTCATTACTACTAGGTAATCTTACCAAATTTCCCTTATTAATTCCTTAAATCTCTCATGACTCTCCCTGTCCTTACACTCTCAACTGAGAACCTATTTTACAGAAAAAATTGAGTCTTTTATCATGAGCTCTCTCTTCTCTCATACCCTCATTTCATATTACTCATGCTGTCTGCCACTATTTTCTCCTTCACTCCTGTCTCAAATGAAAACTTCTCACCACTTCTCATCCCTACCCACACAAATGATATATTCCATCTCCTCTCTTACAACCAATTTTTCTTTCAATCATTCCCATTCTATCAATTATGTTCAGTGTCTCTCTATCTACTACCATTCTTCTTCCCTACTGCCTACAAACATGAAAAAGGTTCACCTATCCTTACTTAATCCTTCCATCCCTGATAACTACCATAGAATATCTCTTCTAACCTTTGTGGCTAAACTCTTTGAAAAAGCTATCTACTATATATGTCTACCCTTTCTTCTCCTCTCACTCTCTTTTCAACCCTTTAAAACCTGAAACCTGATCTCATTATTTCACTGAAAGTACTCTCAAGAGTTAGGTTTTTTTCCTTTTTTTTAAGAAAATGTTTATTTTTTAAATTGAGTTCCAAATTCTCTTCCTTTCTTCTATTATTAACCTACCCATTGAGAAAGCATATGACAATTATATATGTGAAATCATGTAAAACACATTTTTCAGATTGGCCATATCATAAGGAAAGAAAGAAAGAAAGAAGTCACTCTGCTTGTTGACTCTTATGCAAAATAGTACACCATCACAATCATATGACAGAATATTTAATCATTCCTCAATGGATGAGCATTTCCTCAAATTCCAATTCTTTGCCACCACAGAAAAAGCTTTTATAATTTTTTTTTTTAGGATTTTGCAAGGCAAATGGGGTTAAGTGGCTTGTCCAAGGCCACACAGCTAGGTAATTATTAAGTGTCTGAGGCTGGATTTGAACTCAGGTATTCCTGACTCCAGGACCGGTGCTCTATCCACTGTGCCACCTAGCCGCCCCTATAAATTTTTATACACTTGGTCCTTTTCCTTTTCCTTTCATTCTTTTTGGGATACCTAGTAGGGGTATTTCAGGATCAAAAGGTATGCATAGTTTTATAGCTCTTTGGGCATAGTTTCAAATTGTTCTTCAGAATAGTTGAATCAGTTCACAAACCTACCAGCATTGCAACAGTGTGTTCCTTGCCCCCCCCCCCCCAATTCCTTCTAGCATTTGTCATTTCTCATAGATATGAGGTCAGAGATTGAGGTTCAAAATTGTTTTAATTTGCCTTTCTCTAAATAATAGTGATTTAGAATATCCAATGGTCTCTTAATTGCCATACCCAATGAGCTCTTCTTAGTCCTCATTCTCCTAGACCTGTCAGTAGCCTTTGACACTGTTGATGACCCTATACTCTTCAATATTTTTTTCTCTCTAGGTTTTTTGCTTTCTCCTGTTTCTCCTCCTATCTATCTAACCACCTCTCTCTCCTTAGCTGAATTCTAATCCAAAGCATACCCTCTATCTTTAGATAACCTTTCCTGGGCCCTCTTTTCTCCTTTCTCTATAACATTTCACTAGGTGATCTTATCAGCTTCCATGCATTCCATTACCATCTCTATGCTAATGATTCTAAATCTTCTTATCCTGCCATTATCTCTCAACTGATCTCCAATCTTGCTTCTCCAACGACTTTCAGACATTTTGAACTGGATGTTCAGCAGACATTTTATACTAGACATGTCCAAAACTGAATTTATTATATTTTCTTCTAAATGCTCCTGCCCTTTCCTACCTTGGTTATTATTTTCAAGGGCATCACCGTCCTTCCAGGTCCTCAGGCATGTACCCTAGGTGTCATTTTCAACCACTCTCCTCTCATTCCTCACATCTAATCTGTTTCGGAGGCCTCTTGATTTCACCTTTGTAACATCTCTTGAGTATATCATCTTACTTCCTCTGCCACTGCCACCACTTTAGTGCAGGCCCTCATCACTTCATGACTGGGCTATTGCAATAACCTTTTTTTATTTTTTATTTTTTTATTTTTTTATTTTTATTAAAGATATTATTTGAGTTTTACAATTTTCCCCCAATCTTGCTTCCCTCCCCTACCCCCACCCCACAGATAGCACTCTGTCAGTCTTTACTTTGTTTCCATGTTGTACCTTGATCCAAATTGGGTGTGATGAGAGAGAAATCATATCCTTAAAGAGAACAGAATTCTCTGAGGTAACAAGATCAGACAATAAGATATCTGTTTTTTTCCAAATTAAAGGGAATAGTCCTTGTACTTTGTTCAAACTCCACAGCTCCTTATCTGGATACAGATGGCACTCTCCTTTGCAGACAGCCAAAAATTGTTCCCAATTGTTGCACTGATGGAATGAGCAAGTCCTTCAAGGTTGAACATCACTCCCATGTTGCTGTTAGGGTGTACAATGTTTTTCTGGTTCTTCTCATCTCACTCAGCATCAGTTCATGCAAATCCCTCCAGGTTTCCCTGAAATCCTGTCCCTCCTGGTTTCTAATAGAACAATAGTGTTCCATGACATACATATACCACAGTTTGCTAAGCCATTCCCCAATTGAAGGACATTTAATGGATTTCCAATTCTTTGCCACCACAAATAGGGCTGCTATAAATATTTTTGTATAAGTAATGTTTTTACCCTTATTCCTTATCTCTTCAGGGTATAGACCCAGTAGTGGTATTGCTGGGTCAAAGGGTATGCACATTTTTGTTGCCCTTTAGGCATAGTTCCAAATAGCTCTCCAGAAGGGTTGGATGAGTTCACAGCTCCACCAACAGTGTAATAGTGTCCCAGATTTCCCACATCCCTTCCAACAATGATCATTATCCTTCCTGGTCATACTGGCCAATCTGAGAGGTGTGAGGTGGTACCTCAGAGACGCTTTAATTTGCATTTCTCTAATAATTAATGCTTTAGAGCATTTTTTCATATGGCTATGGATTGCTTTGATCTCCTCATCTGTAAATTGCCTTTGCATATCCTTTGACCATTTGTCAATTGGGGAATGGCTTTTTGTTTTAAAAATATGACTCAGTTCTCTGTATATTTTAGAAATGAGTCCTTTCTCAGAATCATTAGTTGTAAAGATTGTTTCCCAATTTACTACTTTTCTTTTGATCTTGATTACATTGGTTTTATCTGTGCAAAAGCTTTTTAATTTAATGTAATTGAAATCATCTAATTGGTTTTTAGTGATGTTCTCCAATTCTTCCTTAGTCATAAACTGTTCCCCTTTCCATAGATCTGACAGGTAGACTAGTCCTTGATCTTCTAATTTGCTTATAGTATTGTTTTTTATGTCTATGTCCTGTAACCATTTGGATCTTATCTTGGTAAAGGGTGTGAGGTGTTGGTCTAATCTAAGTTTCTTCCATACTAACTTCCAATTATCCCAGCAGTTTTTATCAAAGAGGGAGTTTTTATCCCAATGGCTGGATGCTTTGGGTGCAATAACCTTCTTGTGGATCTGCCAGCCTTGAATCCTTCTCCATTCCAATCCATCCTTTACTCAAACACCAAAATTATTTTCCTGAAGTGCAAGTCTGACTATTACTTTCCTACTCAATAAATTCCTAAAACTTCCTGAATTCAATACAAAAACCTCCTTTAAGTGCTTAAAGCCCTTTAGTACCTGGTCCTCTTTTACCTTTCTTCTCAAAATGTATTCTTCAGTTTACTGATACTAGACTCTTTACTCTTCCATAAACATGATGTTTCCTCCATCTCTCAGTTCCAGACTGTTCTCTCAGTTCCTGACTGTTCTCTATCATATGTTTTCCCTCCTCATCTCCACCTGTGGACTTTCCTGATTTTCTTCAAATCACAACTAAAATTCTAGCCTCTATAGAAATCCTGTTCTTAATTCTCACACTTTCTCTTTCTTAATCATTTTCATTTTGCACATAGCTTATTTGTGTAATTATTTTATTGTAGTCTCCCCTATTAGATTATAAACTCCTTGAAGGCAGGGAGTATATTTTGCCTTAGTATCCCTAGAATTTAGCACAGTGTCTGGCACATAGGAGATACTGAATACATATTTATTGACTGACTGATTGCTTTGCAAACCTTAAATCACTATATAAATGTGAACTATTATTTCAAACTGAGTGTATTATGGTGGAATGATCACTGGATTCAGAGACACGGAAGTGGAATTCAAGTACTGTCTTTGCCATTATGTAATTATGAGCAAGTGAGAGGATGTTTTGGGGTTTCTTCATATGTAAAATGAGGGCTCTTTTGTAGTGGTGAAGAACTGGAAACTAAAGGGGCACCCACCATAATAATGGACTGTTGTGCTATAAGAAACATTGAAAGGAATGTTTTCAGGGAAAAATGAGACTTGTAAGAATTGATGCAGAGGGAAAGGAACAGATCTATGACTAGCAACAACATTGTAAAGATTAAAACTTTGAAACATTTAAGGAGCACTGATCAGTGCAGTGACTAACTACCATTTCATAAGACTTATGATGAAGCATACATTCACTTTCTGAAAGGAGGGTAATAGACTTCAGATACAGATCAAACCATATTTTTTGATCAGGGCCAATACATGAATTAGTTTTACCTGCATATATATATATACATATACATATACATATATATGCATATG
This sequence comes from Macrotis lagotis, assembly GCF_037893015.1. NCBI lineage: Eukaryota > Metazoa > Chordata > Mammalia > Peramelemorphia > Peramelidae > Macrotis > Macrotis lagotis. Next base: position 389,737,422 of record NC_133658.1, on the reverse strand, counting down.
TATACATATATATATGTATTATACACACACATATTTATTTATGAGACAGTTGTAGTTAACTGACTTGTCTAGGATCACACAGCTAGTAAATGTCAAATGTTTAAGGTCAAATTTGAATTCAGGTTCTCCTGACTACAGGATTGGTGCTATGTATGTTTGTTATGAGTTTTTTTTCCCCTTTTTTCTTTTCAAAAGTGAGAGGAAAAGAAATTAGAATTTGTTTATTGAAAAAATTAGGGGTGGCCAGGTGGCGCAGTGAATGGGGCAGCTAGGTAGCACAGTGAATGGGACAGCTAGGTGGCACAGTAGGTAGAGTGTCCACCCCGGAGTCAGGAGTACCTGAGTTCAAATCTGGCCTCAGACACTTTCTAGTTACCTAGTTGTGTGGCCTTGGGCAAGCCATTTAACCCCATTGCCTTGCAAGGAAGAAAACCTAAAAAAAAATTAAATGAAAATTTTAGAATGTGGGGGTTGGATTTTATAATCCTCAAAGTCTTTTTAATTTCCTAAAGGTTTCTAATGCTTAAGCCTTAAAATTCCAGTTGAACCTCTTCTTGCTCAGTTTCTTTTCCTACAATAATGACTTGTTTAAAAAAAAAAGAAAAATTATTCATATAGTTAAGGGAATTCCCATTTTTGAAGGAAAATTTAAAAGTAACTCATAATATTAATGATCATTTCTTCATTTATTTTGTAGTCTGTGGTCTGATTTACATCATCAGATTTTAGGGAGAGATAATTCATGGGAGGTCATAGCATGCTAAGTATTTTTTTTTTTAGATTTTTCAAGGCAATGGGGTTAAGTGGCTTGCCCAAGGCCACACAGCTAGGCTATTATTAAGTGTCTGAGGTTGGATTTGAACCCAGGTACTCCTGACTCCAAGGTCAGTGCTCTATTCACTGCACCACCTAGCCACCCCATGCTAAATATTTTTCAACATATCATATATCATAAAGAAAGTCTTCTATGCTGGATGCTTTGAGAGGAAACATTTAAGGCCTCATGACTCTATTATGTACTGAGTTGAACAAGAAAAAAGTATCCCAGGAAAAAAGTGTGTAAGTGAATAAAGCAACTACAGATAAATGAAAAAGAATTGAGAATGAAAGGCCAGATTGATGTATAAAAAGGAAGAAAAAGTGAATGAAGAGACAGAATAATGCATGAGAGTATAAAATAAAGAAGGTTATATTTTTCCCTGCATTAAGATGGATAGAAGACAACAAAAAAAGAAAGCAGAAATCTCAAATACCGTATGCCATACTTGATGACAGTATCTGAAGTCTGTCCTACTGGATGTATCATTACCTCTAAGCCTGGAGGGAGTAAATGACTCAAAATTTTCCAGAAAAATATTCACTTTAATTTAAACACAGAATAGAATCAAAGGCTAAATTAAATGTGATCAAGTATCAAAACATATGATGCAGATAATAAATATGCTGAGTACCTTAGGAGAGGGGGAATTAAATATTGATTGATGTTTTCAAGGGAGATTATTGGGAAGAGATGAGAATTGAGATGGGCTTTATTTAGTATCTGAATTGTTTGCTTCTTTTGAAGTTGAGAAGAAAATGAAATATTCTCATATTATTCTTATAGTAACCTCTAAGGAGAACAGCATGTATTATGTCCTTCATTTTATAGACTGAAGAAATGAAATCCCAAACAGTTTATGTGGTTAAGGCCAAATTCCCTTAGTAACTTAGCAGCTGACCTAAGTAGCAGCCCAGGGCTTTTTCATTAGATGAGGGTACTGATTAAATGGAGTTTAGGGACTGTTTACCTGTCAAGGATACTAACCAATATTATATGAATCCTTAATTAAAAAGACTCCTAGAATCTTGAAGAGACATTTGGTATCACTTTGGGTTTCTGTAGCAAAACCTCTGCTTTTCAGGAAAAAGGAAGCCCATCACCAATTCCACAACAGAAGCCTTCTTTCTGTTGTGCAAGTGGGATCACCAAGGTCTGGGGCTGGCCCCTAAACCTTCATAAATTTAGTGATGTAACAATGGAGAGAATGAATCAGTAAAAAGAAATAATTTCAGACAACCCCTCCCCCCATCAAATCTGTTATTTTCTTACTAAGTCAAACTCATTCCCTCTTCTAACTTAGTGTGGAAAGATTTGGTGACAGTCAGTCGATAAACACTTATTAAACACCTACTTTATTTGCTAGGCCCTGTACTAAACATTGGGGGTATGGAAAGAGGCAACAGACAATCCCTGTCCCCCAGTAGCTCACAATTGAATGAGACAGACAATAACAAATATATACAAACTGTATATAGTATGATCAGAAAATGGTAATATACAAGATAAATAGGAAATAATTTCGAGGAGGAGGAAAGCACTAGAATTAAGAAGGGCTAGGAAAGGCTTTCTGTAGAAAATGAGATTTTTGGACCTTGAGAAAGTCAGAGAATCTGGTCAGTAGAGATTAGGAGGGAGACCGGTCCAGGCAAGGGAGACAGCAGAGAAAATGCCCAGTCAGGAAATGAGTGTCTTGTTGATGGAAAAGCAAAGAGAAAGTCCCTCTGTTTTGGGGGAAATCAATGTCTTTGCTCTGTTTTTGGCCAAAATCCCTGATCTCTGGTGTAGGGAACTCCTTTTGAGGAGACTCTTTACGGCAAATACTTTATGATATTTACAGCATATACTCAATGATAACAGGGCAGCAGATAATAATACTCATGGATATGTATGACAGAGGTTCCCAGGTCCTTCCAGTCCTAGCCTGATGGACAAGTACGGGAGGTGTTTGAGAGCCCAGAACTCTCCTCTGTCTTTATATCTGAAAGGAAGATCCACAAGGAACAAGTGGGAAACTTTAATCCCCACCTTTATCAACTAACTTTGCATATCATATAAACTTTGCCTAAATGAAATTTGTTAAACTAATTGCTTAGAACTTCCTGGTAATAGGTTAATCAATGGTCAAACATAGAGTCTCTTTTGTCAGTTAGGGTTTGACAATTAGCAATCCTTAAAACTACCTGTGTTAACTCTTATGAAGGTTTTTTCCTTCTAAAACCTTTGGAGGGGTAGCTAGGTGGTACAGTGAATAGAGCACTATCCCTGGATTCAGGAGGACCTGAGTTCAAACAAGCAGAAAAAAAAGCCTTGAGAGCTTAGGACAAAACATAGAAGTGGGGGAAACTATCAATCAAGCAATAAACATTTATTAAGTTCCTACTATGTTCCAGGCCCTGTGTTATGCTCTAGAGATACAAAAAGTCAGTGAATAGAGTCAAGAATGATTGTCTCAGGGCAGCTAGGTGGCACAGTGGATAGAGTGCTGGCCCTGGATTCAGGAGGACCTGAGTTCAAATCCAGTCTTAGACACTTAACAATGACCTAGCCATGTGACCTTGGGCAAGTCACTTAACCCCACTGCCTTGCAAAAAAACAAAAAAAAAATGATTGTCTCTTTTGCCATTTGTTTGCATGGAGAAGACAAGGAATCAATTCCTTTGTTTCAGGAGAAGAATGAACCCATTTCTTCTATATCTGTGCGGGGGCTATTATCAAGTGAAATGTGCAAAGTTTTATGGGACAAAGATAATCCAATCCCAGAGTAATAAGTAATAAACATGAAAAGAAGTAAATTAGTTCCCAATACCTGAATCCCTAGCGATTGCACAGACTTGAATTTCCATGTTCTTCAGGTTGTTCCAGGAGGCATTGCTTGGCTTCATTTCAGAAAGCAGATTGTATAACTTGTCACAACACCTCATTGCTATTCCAATAATAGATTAATACAATGTGCTAAGCTGCTAAAAATATGTTACAACTGAATAGCAGCCCTTTTATATCTCATCTCCCATTTATCCTCACAACATTCCCATGATATATAGAATGGATCTTTCTAATCCTATTTTGCAAATGAGACAAATGAATCTCAGAGATGTTTCATGATAAACCAAGGTCACACAACAGGTTAGTTGTTGAGCCAACATTAGAGTAGCCCTCTTGATGCCAATCTCTATTCTTTTTATAAAGTCATATTTTAACAGACTCCTGCTTAAATGAATTAGAACTATATGCATAGTAGGTATGAAAAAAGATTTGAAAGGATGTAAGCTAAAAGTTGATTGAACCATAAAATTAAATATTAATAAATATTAATAAAACAACAAGAGTAATATTAATAGAATAGAGAAGAGGTACTAAACTTGTAGTTTCATTGCTAGAGAAAACTGCCTCTCTCAATGTAGATTGGTACCTTCTTTGTAACTTATGGTCTTAAGGTAGAAGTTCTCAACTTATGTGTGAGTGTCTTAGACCCCTTTGGCAATCTAACGACTCTTATGAATTAGCATATTTTTAGCAACACACTTGACTCAAGTTGAAGGTTAAAACCCTTTGCTCATTTACTCCCTTTATTTGGAATTCTTTACTAGTTGTTTGACTGACAAGAATCACCATCACTTGAGGTCATTGGAACCAAATTCATTGGCCAAAAGAAAGAAATCTCATGGATGCAACTAGGATTCTAAAGAGGACCAGAAGGATTTCCATTGAGAGGCTGCCAATTTCATGCCTCTGAGGACTTTTAGGGAAGTTTTCTCTTTGTGGCTCATGGGCCTGCTATTAGGCAGGTTCATTTACCCAAATAACCTCTTTTTCTTCACTTAATGGAAAGTCCATCTGGGGAGATTTGGCATGTTTCAGTCTGACTTTTGTGCCCTTTCCTGGAGTAGTTGCTTGGGTTTCTTAGGAAAGCCCTTAGGTAGTCACTAAAGCTATCATTGATGGGCATAAACATCTTGATTTTATTGAATAATTTATGTCAATTCTGATAATTCTGACCATGTCTAGCAACTCACCTGAACCAACTTTAGAATGAGGTACTCTCATTTCCTAATTTAATGTTGGGGCATTGGTTAGATTCATGTTCTGAGGCAGAATTGGAATGGCCCAACTGTTTAGTGGATTCAGTGTGACTTGCCATGCTAGTGTATTCAGTTTCATGACAAGATGAGAGCCCACATCTCTCATGTCATCTTCGTGGTCTATGGTATTTCATGTCTGAATCTTTGAATTAATTAAAATATGACAGCTATGTATAGAATGATTCCCACTTAGCTATTATCTAGAGGCTTGTGTTCATGGGGTTAGTGACCCTCATGCATTGCATCTAGATCTCTTATGTATGCTGCTGTGTGTAGCTGGGATTCTGTAGAAAATTAATGTGAATTAATTGAATATGTAAAATCTTTATTATGACAAAAGATTCAGAAAACTTTTAAAAGGGAGGTAATGATTCTCAAAGAAATCAAAGCTAGTTATAGTCATATGAAAAAAATTGCTCTAAATCATTATTGATTAGAGAAATGCAAATTAAAGCATCTCTGAAGTACTACCTCCCACCTCCTACATCCCCTTAAAACACTGATCATTATCTTTGCTGACCATATTGTTCATTCTGGGGGGTGTCAGGTGTGATGGAATCTATATTTAGAGAAGGAACTGTGGAGTTTAAATGAAAATCAAAGCTTATTATCTTCAATTTTTAAAAATTGTCTTATATGTTATATCATTTTATTTTCTGTTTTCTTTCTTACTTTTGGATCTGATTCTTCTCTCCCAACGTGTTCAGTATCAATCTATGTTTAGCATATTTACACATGTAAAGCTGATATCAGATTATTTTCTGTCAGGGGAGGGGGGAGGGAAGGGAGGGAGGGAGAAAAATTGTAAAACTTAAAACCTTGTAAAAATGATTGGTAAAAACTATTATTGTATGTATTGGAAAAATAAATTGTGTGTGTGTGTGTGTGTGTGTGTGTGTGTGTGTGTGTGTGTGTATGAAAGGAAGGTGCTAATTTGGCAGCCTCCATTCTCTTCACATGAGAATAGGGACTGAACAACATTTGTGAAGTGGGAAGGGAGAAAATGAATATGTGCACTGAAACGTATCAGGTGCCACTGAAAATGGGCCTAAATTACATCTTTAATACACATAACATAGATTTTCAATCACCTTAGTTTTAGAGCAGAATGAATAACAAGGCATATCTATCCTGAGCACCATTTAATAGAGTGAGTTGCTTACATACATAAAGGGCTTCTTTATAAATCAGACTACCTCTTAAATAGTCATAGAATCATAGAAACAAAAGATCAGAGTCAGATCATAGAGCCAATCTTGTCCAACATTTTCATTTTGTAGAGGACAAAATTGAGGCCTAGAGGAATGAGCTAGTTAATAACAGAGGAAGAACCCTTGATATGGATGTTCTTATTCAGTCATTTCAGTCCAACTTGCATGACCCCTTTTAGGGTTTTCTTGGCAAAAATCCTGGAGTACTTTGCCATTTTCTTCTCCAAATCATTTTCCAGATGAGAAACTGAGGCAAACAGCATTGAGTGACTTGGCCAAGGTCACATAGTAAGTATCTGAAGGCAAATTTGAACTATGAAAATGAGTCTTCCTGATTCCAATCCCAGTGCTCTATCCTCTGTGCCATAAGCTGCCCCTTTGATAGAAACATAGGTGCTAAATGAAAGAACCTGTGGGGCTTTCTCTTATGAATAGGTGAAAGCATATATTTATGCATGTATATATATATATCTATATACTTATGCATAATATATGGTTTATGCATGTATATTCAACTATATGTGCCCAGATTTATATGCATTTATACATAAATATATAAGCAATACATTTATGCATACACATATGTAAATATGAATTTGCATATACATGTATATGCTTTTAAATAAAAAGAAATAGTTTGAGACCCTATTATTAACAAATGATTGAAGTTGAGTGAGGAGATCACAGATGGGTCTTGGTTTATTCCTCCTATAAAAGGGGAAAAGCCCCTCCCAGGGCCTCAAACAGCCAACAGACACTGGCAATTCACAGCATATAGTCCCCATTAATCTATTTCTTGGAGTCCTATGGTAAGAATCTTGCTGAATTGAAATCACCCCCATTTCATCACTATGCAGTCAACCTTCTTCATTCACAGATATAGAACCTGAGGTCCAGTGAAGCACACAGTTAATGATGGCAGGGACTTGCCCAAGGTCATACAGATAGTAAGCAATGAAGAGGGAACTTAGATCTTTTGATTTACAAGTGCAATTATCTTTACACTCTGCATCATGTTGTCTTCTCTATTATAGAAATTATAGAGCCCTGTTCAGTAAGACATTATATTGTATTAGACTCAATTTAAAAATATTAATTATTAAAGTATTAAAAGATAGTTTTTAAATAAATAAAATAAATTTTAAAATATAAAATTAGGTGTGAATCCTTAATATAGTATTACAATAATGTTTGTATGTATGTTTTCCAGATAACTGACATTAACCAGAACCTTCTTGTCATTGATATTAAACATTTAGAGTTGTTTTTCTAAACTGTACTAGAAGAACACAAACACCAAGACTTTGAGTCAGGAAATCTGAATTTGAGTCTTCTTTCTCTCAATTAATAGCAGCATGACCTTGGGAAAATCATTTTACCTTTTCTAGGTTTCAGTTTCTTCATCTATGAAATGAAGGGGTTAGATAAGGGGATCTCCAAGGTCCCTTCCATGCTACCATTTTGTGGTTATATACCCCAGATCACACTGACTGGCTGGACACAAGGCAACATATATTAGATTTATATCTAGAAAGAATTTTAGAGAGAAATGAATTCAACCTTTTTAATTTACAGGTGAGAAAGTGGGGGGGGCAGAGAACTAAGGTCACATAGGAATCAAGTGGACAAACTAGGATTAGAAGCTGGGTCTTCTGATTTATCACTGGATGGTAAAATGTTAGTTGAATCAAAATGAAAAACACCTAAGGAGGATCCACTGAAAGGATTACTATGTTGTCAAGATACCTCCTGAATCATTCATAATTATTGCTCTTTAGTATGCTGATTGAATAATAAAAATATTGAATCTCTTCTGTTTTTCTGTGGTATTTTTAGTCAGTGATAAAACATTCTTCAGACCCTGTACTTTCACTCAGGCATGTGCTGGTTAATGTTTAACAGTCCAGAGGGGGAAATGTATGTGAGCACATTTTTAAAAAAATGTAATTTTATTAACATTTTCTTAAGTTTAGACAATCAACAAAACAATAAACCAAACCTTGATTTGTAGCATCTGCCAATTTCTGAGTTGTAAATGCTCACACTAAAAATTTAATAATTAGATCTTGAGCCAGGAAGATCTGGTTCTAGCTCACCCCTGCTTTAACTGCAGTGCATGTACAGAAACAACCACAAAAATTATAACTCTGTAGTGTGTTCTGTGAGGACCAGAACTAGTAATTTTGCCTCTGTATCTCCAGCATGTTGCATAGCACCTTATAGGTATTTAATAAATGTTTGTTAAATTTGCATAATGCTTACTTGTTTCTTATAGCTTGTCTAACTTGTCCTCACAATATCTTTTGGTAATTGGATTACAATATCTTGATTTGGACAAAGTGAAAAAAAAAAAGAACCTGCAATGTTAAATGACAAAGCTAGTTGAGTGATAGAATCAAGAGAAGAAGACTGGTCTCTCAGTTACAGGAGCAGTACACTTTTTCATTGGATTGTATTGAATCTTCATGGGCTAAAAGTTCTATGTATGATGTACATATATGCAATATCTTATTTACACTTCCTCCCTCCAAATCCCCAAAACCTGGTACCAGTCAGAATTTTTATTCTGTTTTCTCGTTTCTTTTTTCTTAATTAATTAATTATTTTACACATTTCTAAAATAGTCTTGCTGCAAAAGCAAACAATCCCTCCTTCCCCTTACAAAGACAGAGAAACCCCATGAAAAATAAGGTGAGAGAAAAAGAAATTATACTTCACTCTGTGTTCAGATAACATTGGTTCTATTTCTAACTCTGTTAGAGAAGTTGCTTCAAGCTTTTTCCCCCATAGTCACTATGGCTAACTAAGTCCTTCCATCTATTCCTCCCCACTCCCATTTATTCTATTCTCTCTATCCTTTCACTTTATCCCTCCTCAAAAGTATGTTGTGGGGCAGCCATGTGGTGCAATGGACAGAGCACTGGCCCTGGAACCAGGAGTACCCCAGGCCAAATCTTTCCTAAGACACTCAAACAATCATCAAGTCCTGTGACCCCAGCTAGTCACTGAACCCCACCACCCTGCAAAAAAAGAAAAAGAAAGAAAAGTGTGTTGTTTCTGATTACCCTCTCCCATGATCTTCCCTCTATCACCCCTTCCTCCCCTCCCCCTGTCCTCTTTCTCCCATCCTCTTCCTCTCCTTTTTTCCTCTGGGTAGATAGATTTCTATACCCTATTGAGTGTGTATGTTGTTTCCTCTCTGAGACATTTTATATAAGAATGAAGACTCACTCATTCCTACTAACCTTCTCCCCTTCTACTCCATTGTAAATCTTTTTCTTGACTCTTTTATTTAAAATATATCATCCCATTCTGCCTCTCTTATCTCTTTCTCTCAGTACATTCCTTTTTTTGCCTACTGACTCCATCTTTATATTATACCTTCATTTTCAGCTCTCTCCTTCTGACTGCTATAATAATTGAGGAATGTTCATATGAATCGTCAGTATCATTTTCCCATGTAGGATTACAAGCAGTTCAACATCATTAAATCCCTCATAATTTGTTCTTTCTGTCCACCCTTTCTATGCTTTGTCCTGTATTTGAAGACCAAAATTTCTGTTCAGCTCTGGTCATTTCAATAGAAAAGCTTGAAATTCCCCTATTTCATTAAAAATCCATCTTTTCCTCTGAAAGAAGTTGTTCAGAGTTGCTGGGTAGGTGATTCTCAGTTTTAATCCAAGCTCTTTTGTCTTCCAGAATATTATATTCCAAGCCCCATTAGCCCTTATGTAGACACTGCTAAGTCCTGCACAATCCTGACTGTAGCACCATGATATTTGAAGTGTTTCTTTATGGTTGCTTGTAATATTTTTTCTTTGACTTGGAAATTCTGGAATTTGGTTACCATATTCCTGAGAGGTTTTTTTTTTTGGGGGGGGGCTTTCTTTCAGAAGGTGATCAGTGGATTTCCTCAATTTCTATTTTACCTTTTGCTTCTAGGATATGAGGGCAATTTTCCTGGAGAAATTCCATAAAAATGAAGTCAAGAATCTTTTCCTGGTCATGATTTTCAGGTAGCCCAATAATGTTTAAATTATCTCTTCTAGATCTGTTTTCTAGGTCAGTTGTTTTTTTCCAATGAGATTTTCACATTTTCTTCTAATTTTTCATTCTTTTGGTTCTTTTAATTGTTTCTTGATTTCTCACAAAGTCATCAGCTTCCCATAGTTGCATTCTACATTTGAAGGAGTTATTTTCTTCAGAGAGCTTTCTTATCTCCTTTTCCATCTGGCCAATTCTGCTTTTTAAGGTGTTCTTGTCCCATTAACTTTTTGGAATGCTTTTTCTATTTGGCCTAAACTGGTTTTTAATATGTTATTTTCTTCAACTGTTTTTGTATCTCCTTCACTAAGTTGTTGACTTGGTTTTTGTAATTTTCCTGTATTGCTCTCATTTATCTTCCCAATTTTTTCCTCTACATCCATTACTTGATTTTAAAAATCTTTTTTGAGTTCTTCCATAGCCTTAGCCCAATTCCTGTTTTTCTTAGAGGCTTTGGCTACAGAAGCTTTGATGTTGTCATCTTCTGAGTGTGCGTTTTGATCCTCCATGGGACCAAAGTAATTATCAGTGGTCAGATTCATTTTTCTGTTTACAATGACCATGGTTTTAAGTGTTTTGGGGGTACTTCCCCAAATACTTCAATTCTGTCAAAGTCTTATGGGAGGCTCTAACTTTCTAGTCTGTGCTCTGGTCTGTGGATGACCACAAGTACTCTCCTCTACCCTGAAGCTGTGAGGAGGGTCCCCACTCCACTATGGCAATAGAAGGCCCCAGACTATGAACAGGTTTTGAATATGGACAAAGGAATAAAGTCCTGTCCCAGGGACTGTGGGGATACCTCTGCAATCTTCCCCCACCCCCATATTGTCCGTGGGTTGAACACTCTGGAACCAGCTGCTAGGTGGCTCCTCAGGCCTGCTTCCCATTCCCCATGCTCTGTCAGAGTTTTCCGGCTTACCCTCCTAGTTGTCTTTGGTGAACCCTGGGTTGGGAAGTCTGGAAACAAATGCTGATGCCACAAACTCTGGTGTCCCCAGGCACCCAGGTACCCCACAGGCTGTTCCTGGAAGGTTAGAGCTGGTTTGCTATGGTACAGCCAGCTGTGGTCCCAGCTGCAATTTCAATTCCAATCCCTGTCCTTGTTGAATAGACCTTTCCTGTGGATCTACCAAGTTGTCTTGGACTGGAAAGTTGTTTCACTCAGTCTTTCTGTGGGTTCTGCCCCTCTAGAATTTGGTTAGAGTCATAATTCCATAGCATTTTTGAGATGTTTGGGAAAGAGCTTCTGGGAATTCCTGCCTTCACACTGCCATCTTGGCTCTGCCCTGCCAGTCAGACTTTTAAATGAACAAAGATAAATAATGTGAGCCCCATTCTCTCCCTTTCTCTTTGTCTCAAAAAGATATTTGCCACCATCTCTTCATTTCATCAGTCTACAAGAAAAGGCCCTTCTCCTTGACAAGCCCAGGTCCTTTCCATGTGTCTTTGATTCCATCATCTCCTATCTCCTCTAGCAGACTGCAGTTTAAACCATCTAGTCTTTAATCTCTCCCTATTTTCTGGTTCTTTCCTTACTATCTTCATAACCAAGCCTCTCCCTATCCCTTAAAAGCCTCCCAAGACTTCCTTTCAAGAATCATACTATGTCTCTCTCTCTCTCTCCTCCTCCCTTTCTCAGTCTGAAAAAAGATGCCTATATTTTGTGTCCTCTTCTTTTCCTCTCCTTTACTCCTTTGCAATTCAGTTTTTGACCTTGTCATTTAAAGAATATAACATAATCATGTTATTAATAAAATTGTGATTTGTGATTTCAATTAAAAATTATTTATTATTTTAAGCCTGGGTATCCTGATCTTCCCCATACTTTTATTTTTTATTTTTTATTTATTTATTTTTATTTTTTATTTTTTTCTTTCTATTGACCCTGTACTCAGTGTGTAATCTACCAATCTAGATTCCATAGGGTCTAACTACCACTGGCATTTAACAAATAAAAGGTACTATGTTAGACCTGGAGATACTAAGACAAAAATAGTTATCTGCATGGGGAGATATCTTAGGAAACCTTCATTGTTAAGACACTCATGTATTTATTGAGAGATCCCTATGAATTTAGTACTGTACTAGCTCCTGGGAGGTTCCCCTCAATAGGGGAATACAGGGTGTCTAGATCCATTATTTCATCTGCAGAGGAATCTGAAAGTAGGGAAATTCTCTCCATTCCTATAGGCAATTGCCTGTAATTCATAATCTTAGAGAATTGCCTGAGGCACCAAGGGTTAATAAAAGATTTGTTCAGCATTGCATAGCCAGTATAGGTCAGAGGAATGACTTGAATGCAGGTTTGCTTCCTCTCAAAAAGAAGATATCAAATAAATCTAGTAGAGAAAGAAAATTCAATGTCCCATAAATTAGTCATGGGTCTTTTAAAAAAATCTTATTAACACTATTTTAAAAAAAAATTACTTCCCTATCCCACCATTACTTGTAACACAAAAATACAATCAAACAAAACCAAACCAATTCCTTAGTCTATTGGCTCTTTTTGAAAATAATATTTTCTCCCTTTTTGGTAATAAAATGATCTTTGACTTATAGAAGCCTTGACAGAATTTCAATTCACCACTGGCAGCCCTTAAATGAAACTCAAATTCCAAATGAAATTCTGTATGTAACCACATTACTCAAACAGTAAAAATCGTCAGCTCTCTCCAAAGTGAAACCAGTTTCCCCACAGCCACCTAATAACTATCTTTCAACATCATTCAACAGTCATAGCTACATGCAGATGACTCCTAAGAAAATCTGACCTACTGGACAAAACCCTTCCAGATCTTCTTTGTATATTACTAATGTCAAGTCAAGGGTAATTAGGAAACAGGCAAGTTGAGGGAAGCAGGGAGAGAGCAAGTCATTTGGAGTTAACAAAAGGATAGAAAGTGAAGAAAGGGGGCTTCTAATCCTCACTTTGGCTTCTTTTATGATTTTCCCTTTCTGTTTAAATTAAACAGAAATTTGTTTGTTTTTGTTTTCTCCCCCTCCCCCCCCAGTGTTAGCAATAGAAGAGAAAGTAGAGGGAAAGGGGGAAGAAGAAGTGAGGAGGAGGAGATGATAGTTTTTGCCAGAGACAAAGGGGAAACTGATATAAAAAGATAAAACTCCAAAGCACAATATATTAAAGAAAGGAAATTCCATAGAGAAGCAAGGAAACAAGTTGTTATATGGGGGTGGAAGGAAAAAATGTGGAGACTCAGATCTATGACCCATGTTTATTGATGTCCAAAACTCCCCAAATTTCATACAGATACAGATTATCTGGTTTCTGATGTAGCAAATACTCTGATTTAGTCAAGCTAAGATCATAGCTCTAGAGCTGGAAATTATCTTGAGGTCATCTAGTCTAACCCTTCATTTTATAGAGGAAGAATTTGAGAATTAGAGAAGTTAAGGAATTTGGAGATGGTCACACAGGTAGAACAAAGATTTGAACTTACATGCTCTGGCTTCAAATCCAGTGTTTTTTCCAATGCCTCTGGTATATTTTTTTCTATGGTTATAATAAAATTTTCCAGAGTAGCTGAAAATTTGTCTAAGATATCTGGTAATCCTATAAAAATGTAGTCAGTTACATAGGCCTTTAATTTAAACAAAATCAAGCAACTAAGAAAGAAAAATTAATCTGTAATCAGGGGACTGGGTTTGAATCTTAGCTCTGCTACTTATTGTAATTTTAGGCAAGTCACTTTTCTGGGTCTTGGTTTTCTCATGTATGTATTGAGGTAGATTAAGGAATTCGTAAGGTTTCTTCCAGTATTAAAAGCCTATGAACATTCCTGCTTATTTTAAATCAAAATTAACAGGAATAAACAGCTCTCTTCTAATGTGTATTGTTGAGTTGTTTCAGTCATGGCTATCTGTGATCCCATTTCGGATTTTCTTGGCAAAGATACTGGAATGGTCTGACATTTCCTTCTCCAGCTCATTTTACAAATGAGGAAACTGAGACAACAAGGTTAAGTGATTTGCCCAGATCACATAGCTGATAAACCTTTGAGGCTGAATTTCCTGACTCCAGCCCCAGTGCTCCATCTGCTCCACCACCTATTTGCCACCTATGTGTACCAGGATGAATGAAACTGTGACAATCCCAATGCATCTCTGAGACTAATAGTGGCAAACAGTCTGGTTGCTAGACTGTGTCTAATTCTTATAAGGGACATTTCTTGTTTCCCCTACTCATTAGGGTTTCCCCCACTCAATTAATGTGTGTGTGTGTGTGTGTGTGTGTGTGTGTGTGTGTGTATTTTGTCTTTATTAATCTGTATATAGTTGTTCCTCTGAGATCTCTGTGTTCCTAGGTGTTCTTTTGTGGCACAGTAGGTTAAGTTCTTTAAGGGAAGGAATTGTTTCTTTTATTTGTTTTTGTCACTTTTATACCAACACAGGATTTGGCACAATATTTTCCCCCCTTAGGTGCTACCAGTGGGAAAAAACAACAAAATCCCCTCTATCTCTGCAGATTAGCAACCCATGGTCTGATTAAGTTCTAGAGAATTGCCTAGAGCACTTGGAAACAGAATGACTTCTCCAGAGACATAAAGCCAGAAAGGGTCAATCAAGACTTGAACCCAGGTGCTGATGTTGACTCCATGCTATTTCCTCTAATCACAACTCCAGATTGCCTTTCTTTTTTTCTCTTTTTTCCCCTTCTTTCTTTTCTTTTTTCTTCTTTTTTCCCAATCACATAATAGATATTTAATAACTCCTTGTTGAGTTTGATTGAATTGAACTACAAATCCTATGCTACAAAAAGATGAAGTTGGGCCCTTCAAGCTAAGATTGAAAATACTTCTTTTGTTTCCTAGGATTAAAGACATTGAAATTCCGGTTGCTTATTGGTATGATAGCAGCCAGAGGAGCAGAGGTCAAATTTATACAATGAAATAAATAACATTAGAAAGGATCAGTTCAGTTTTGATGACTAAATCAGATCGACTGCACCATTAAATTGTATTCAGTCACTCAGTAATGACTGAGGAAGAACCACTTCTTATGCCATTTTGAAATGTATTCAGTGACTGTGTTAGAGACATGGCCCACTTTGACAATAATCTAGCACTGACTAGGGACTTGGGCAACAGTTGTACATTGTTATCTAATACATTGATAACTGAAATCAAAGGCTAATGAACTGTGAGACAAGATACTAAATGCTTCATTATTTACTTGGGATAATTCACTTGCCAAGTCATATCCTCTTTAAACCTCAGTTTCCTCTCTATCTATATAAGTATCATCTATTGTGCATTATTACTATTATTATTGTTTTTGAGAGGTAAGTTGGTCAGTGGATAAAGAATTGACCTTGGAGTTAGGATGACCTGGGTTCAAGTCTACCTCTGACACATGTTGGCTATGTGACCTCTTCCTGTCTTAGGTAACTCTCTTAAGACTCTAAATTGAAAGCAATTATCAACCTACATTGGTGAAAGGATAGTCCTCCTCAGAAACTCCCTATGCGAATGAATCACAAGTCTGTTCAAACTATTTTTTCTGGTGTATTATTGTCATTTACTCTGCCAGGGAAGGGATGAAGAATTAAGAGCTTTTGTTAGAGAAAAACCTTGAACTTCTCAGAGAGATGAATCACATCAATTCCAATTGTCATTCTTTTCAACAAAACGGGGAAAACCCTCCTAAAAACAATTTTCAAGAAATAGGCAAAGGCAAAAGGCAGACTACAGAGTGACGTAGTCGACCTCCACGGGGGCCACTGAATCAAAACAGGTACAGAAGATCTATTTAGAATTGATTAGCTCCTCCCCAGACAACTCTGGAAATGGCAGGTGAAGGCCAGCAATTCATTCAATTGTGAAGTAGGGAAATAAGTTTTTACTACTTTCTGTTGTCCTTTGTCATTCAATTCAATTCAATTCAATTCAATTCAATTCAATTCAATTCAACTCCAATTCAGCATAGTTTAATGAAAAGAATACCAGACTTGGAGTCAGGAATGATATGAGTTTGAATTTTACCTTTAGTTTTTCCTAGCAATGCTCCCATGGACATATCACTTTTAACTTTTCTCATCTATAAATGATAATGATGATGATAATGATGATGATGATGGTAACAATAACTGAAGTATATAGTTTACATAGTTGTTGTGAGGATTAGCTGATATAATGCATTTAAAAGTGCTTGTTAAATCTAAAATTGTTCTTTAAGTGGCAATTAGGAATAGGACCAATGAATTGAGGAAGTTATAGGGAGTTGACAGAATAAGGCAGGAAAGTATCTGGTTCTCCCAAATCCCCCCCCCCCCCAATAATTTAAAATAATGCCTCAAAGTAAATTTTAGAGCAGTGGAAATAATTAAAAATTGGGAGAATGCAGTGATCCAGTCTAAGAAAACTTGGGAGGAGGTAAGAAAAGATCTGAATCCCCAGATCTGCTGATCTGGTCTGATTAAAGTGCAGACACTTTTGTTTAGATTTAAAGAGTCAACAAGCTGTAAGAGCAGCTAGGTGGTGCTCTGGCCCTGGAATCAGGAGGACCTGAGTTCAAATCTTACATCAGACACTATCTGTGTGACCTTGGGCAAATTGCTTAACCCCCTTGCCTTGCAAAAAACCTTTTTTTAAAAAAGAGTATTTATGTAGATGGTAGGCCCAGTTTTTGAAGCTTTTTCCACTATGGATGGTGTTGAGGCGGTGAACCCTCCCCTAAGGCTTGAATGCAAAGATCTGGGGACACTGATTGGAGTCCAACTTTCAAAAAAGGCATGAACATACAATAGGGAGTACAGTTTGCAGAGGGGTGAGGGTTGTGTTGGTTGTAGTTATTGGAAGAATGACAGAGTCCTTCAGGGCAGAAGGGTCGTAGGTGGTGTATTCTGGGGTAGAAGGAGGATGAGAGCATCTTCTGTGGCAGTGATTCTAGGGACTCTAATACTGACTTAGAGGAAGAGAGGAGTACCTGAATTTTCTTATAGATCAAGATGTGAGCTGGAAGAGAAGGCCACACCTGGCTTGGATTATTGAACATTGGAAAAACCAAGAGATCAAAGATCATCAGACAGAACTCAGAAAGCAACAACAAGGAAAAACCTGCAGCTTGAGACATTTACCACACACTCAGTATCAGAGCCCAACTCTAAGATAAAGTTAAGAGCTAAGAAATACTTTGTTTAAAAAAAAATGGGTTAAAAAAACAACAAAGAACCAAACCATAGATAGCTAATTTAATGATAGAGAAGATCAGGATTCAAACTCAGAAGAAGACAAATCAGGGTCTCTAGCTCAAAAAGAGGGTTTTTGGGGGGGAGTGGAAGATTAAAAAGGACTTTTGAAGTGAAATAAGACAGGTTAAGAAATAATTGGTGAAAGAAATGAGTAATGCAAGAAAAATCAAGAAAATTATGAAAAAAGTAGTGGTCATGTTCTCAAAAAAAAAGTTAACACTGAAATAGATTTAATTAAAAGAGATAAGCATGGAAACTACATAATGTTAACTTTTCTTTCTTTCTTGGGAAAAGAGATTCAAAAATTCACTGAAGAAAATAACTCCTTAAAAATCAGCACTGGGCAAGGAGAAGTTAATGATTTCATGAGATCTCAATGAATAATAATATAAAATCAAAAGAATGAAAAAATAGAAGAGAACATGAAATATCCCATTAGGAAAAAAAATGACTGACCTGGAAAAAAATTGAGGAGAAATAATATGAGAAATTCAGATACCTGAAATTTATGATAAAATTTTCCAGATAGTGTATTTCAAGAAATTATTAAGGAAAAGTGCCCTGAACTTCTAGCATTAGAGATAAAATAAAAGGTGATTGATCATCACCTGAAAGAGATTCAGGAACATTACAGCTAGGTTTTAAAAGTTTCCAGGTCAAGGAGAAATTATTACAAGCAACTAGAAAGAAAAAATTTAAATATTATGAAACTACAGTCAAGATCACATAAGATTTAGCAGTTTCCACATTAAAAGACTAAATAATGTAGAAGGTAATAATCTGAAGAACAAAGGAGCTAGGTTTGCAACCAAGAATAATCCATCCAGAAGAATTGAGTGTAATTCTGAAAAGCAAAAATGTATATTTAATATACTAAAGGATTTTCAGGTATTCTTGAAGAAAACACCAGAACTGAACAGAAAATTTGATTTACAAATATCAGGAATAATATAAGAAGATAGACACAAAAGTCTAATTCTAAGGGATTTAATAATGTTAAATTATTTTTATATGAAAAAAGTGATATTTATAACTTAGGTAATTAAGAAGAGTACACATAGATAGAAGGTTTGGGGTTGAGTTGATTATGATGGGATGATTGTACAAAATAAAGTTGACTAGGGAGAGGTAAAAATGGAGCAAATTATTTCATACAAAAGAGGTATAAATGTAAATACTGTTACAATGAAAGGAGAAGATAGTAGAGGATGGATAATTAGGGAAACTTATTCTAATGAGAACTGAATTCAAAAAAAGAATAACATATACATTTAGTAGGCTAAAAAAGACTACTTACAGAGAAATAGGAAGGTAAAGGAATGGAATGAGGGAAGACTTGTAAAAGGGTATATTGATTAGGGAGGTAGTAGTCAGAAGTAAATTAGACTTCTGAGGAGAGTAAGGTTAGAAAGTGAAACAGAAGGTTAAGAAGAAAGGGAAAAAAATAGAATAGATATTATTTTAAATGTAAATGGATTGAAATTACCAATAGAAAGATAACAGAATAAATTAAAAAAACAAAACAGAACATGACACTGTTATTTAAAAAAAAATTTAAAATGAGAGATAAATATAGAATAAAAATAAAGGGCCAGAGTAGAATTTATTATGCTTCAGTTAATGTGAGAAAAGGTAGTGATCATGATCTCAAAAAAAGTTAAAACTGAAATAGATTTAATTAAAAGAGATAAGCATGGAAAATAATGTTAGAAGGGATCATAGATAATGAAGTAATATGATTTTAAACATATATGCACCAAATGCTATAGCATTCACATTTTAAAGGGAACAGTAAGTGAATAACAAAGTGAAAATAGAAACAGAACCATAACAGTAGGATATTTTAATCTTTCCCTCTCAAAAACTAGATAAATCCAACAAAAATGAATAAGAAAGAAATCAAGGAGATTAATAGCATCTAAGATGAGCTTAATATGATAGACATCCCAAACTTCTAATCTACCAATCTAGGAAACAATAGGGTAGGTTCAAGGACATGGAGCCAAATTAAACCTGAGAAGGAAAGAAGAAAAATTCTGCTGAGTTGTTAGATTATCTGAGCCAGAATATCAGACTGCTTCCCTGGTATCATTTCAATTCTTTTTTTTTCGATTCCTTTTCTTCTATTCACATGGGGTGGAAGATAGCTCAATGGACTTGGAGTCAGGAAGACCTGGCTGGCTTAGAATCTTTTCATACTCTTACTTGCTAAGTAACCTTGTATATGTCACTTATCCTCTCTCAACATCAATTTCCTCAACTGTAAAATGGGGGTAATGATAATACCCACTTCACAGGTTGTTATAAGTGTCAAATGAAAATTATACATAAAGTAAGCCAATAAAATTTAAGTTAAATGAAGAAAAGCAGAGATATGAAATGCACCTTTTCAGATCATAATGTAATAAAATTACATTAAAATACCATGAAAACATATAATTAAAAATTTCAGAGTGAGTTACAAGCCAATTGGGATTTAGTGATTTACCCAGGGTCACATATTATCTAATAAGTGTCAGCTTGAGGCTAGATCTGAAAAAGGTCTTCCTGACTCTAGAGTCAGTGCTCTACCCACTATACCACCTTTCTGCCCCACACATTAAAAATTGCTTGAAGATTAGATAATCTAATATTAAAGAATGAGTGAATTGAAGATCAAGTTAAAGAAATAAATAATTTTATTAAGGAGAATGTTAATAAAGTGACATCATACCAAAATTTTGAGGATGCTGCAAAAGCATTAGAGGAAAAAATATATATTATATATATATATATATATATATGCATGTATGCATTTCTAAATATTTACATACACAAAATAGAGAAAGAACAGACCAATGAATTGGGTATGGAATTTTAAAAAAATAGAAAAAGAACAAATTAAAGCTCCCAATTAAATACCAAATTGGAAGTCTTGAAAATTAAAAGTAACATTAGCAAAACTGAATGAAAGAAAACTATTAAATTAACAAATAAAACTGGGAATTGGTTTTCTGAAAAAAACTAATAAGCTATATAAACCATTTAAAAAGAGAAGAAAAACAAATTATTAGTATCAAAAATAAAAAAGTGAGTGTAGCATTAATGAAGATGAAATTAAAATAGTTATTTGCTCAATAAATTTAACAATTTAAGTGAAATGGAAGAATGCTTACAGAAACATGAACTGGATTAACAAGAATTAAATTGGCTTAACCAGATTAACAAAAGAGGAAAAATAGTGTCTAAATAAACCAATTTCTGTAAAAAGAAATTGAACAGGCCATAAATAAACTTTCTAAGAAAAAAAGCCTCAGGACCAGGTGGATTTAGAAGTGAATTCTATCAAACATTTGATGATCAACTAATTCTAATAATAAATAAATTATTTGGAATAATAGGCAAACTTCTTTTATGAAATAAAATACTAATACCTAAATCATGAAAAGCAGAAACTGAGAAAAAAAATTCAATTTCACTAATGAATATTGATGCAAAAATCCTAAATAAAATAGTAACTAGGAAACTACAATAACATATAACAAAGATTATACATTATGGCTAAGGGAATTTATTTCAGAATTCCCAGACTGATTCAATATAAGGAAAACTACTAACATCATTGGGTGTATAAATAAACAAAGTAACAAAAAAATCACATGCTTTTGACAAAATATAACAATCATTCCTATTAAAAATACTTGAGAGCATAGATATAAAAGGATTGTTCCTTAAAATGGCAAGAAATAGCCACCTAAATCATCAAACATCATTTATAATGGGATAAGCTAGAAGTCCTTCCAGTAAGATCAAGAGTGAAATAAGGATGCTCTTTATCACCAATATTATTCAGTATGGTATTAAAAATACCAACAATAGCAATAAGAGAAGAAAAAAGAAATTGAAGGAACCAGAATGGGTAATGAGGTAATAAAAGTATTTTTTCTGCAGACAATATGATGATATACTTGGAAAATCCCAGATTCAACTAAAAAGTAATTGGGCAGACTGGTAGTGTATGAACTGAATCCACTCAAATTATTAGCATGCCTATATTATCAACAAATCCCTGTACAAAGAGATAGCAAGAAACAGTCCATTTGAAACAACTAAAGAAAACATAAAATACCTGGGAGTATGCCTACCAAGACCAACCAAAAACTATATGAACATAATTATAAAACATTTTTATATGATTAAAATCAGATTTAAATAAATGGAGAAGTATTTATGGGTAGGCTAGCCAGTATATATGACATGGACATAAATAGAGATATCATAAGTAAATTGGAAGAACATGGAACATATGACTTATTAGACATATAGATAGAATTTATGAATAAACAAGAGATAACTGTGAAATGTAAAATGGATAATTTTGATTACATTAATTTAAAAAGGTTTTGCACAAATAAAATTAGAAGGAAAGCAGAAAACTAAAAAGAAAAACTTATAGACAATTGAATAAAGGCTTCAAATCTCAAATGTATAAAGAATTTTATGAAATTTATAAGAATACAGGTCATTCCCTGATATGAGCAGGCAGTTTTTTAGAGGAATAAATTAAAAGTATTTATGAAGTGTGTTTTAGATTTGCAATGTAATTTGTGTATATTATTACCTGTGAAGTAGGTATTATCATTACCCCCATTTTATGGATGAGGAAATTGATGTTGAGAGAAGATAAGTGACATGTACAAGGTCACTTAGCAAGTAAGAGTATGAAGAGAGTTTCTACTCCCTGAAACCAAGTCCATTGAGCTATCTCCCCCCCCATATGAATAGAAGGAAAAGAATAGAATGAATAGAATCATAATGACACCACAGAAGCAGTCTGGTATTCTGGTTCAGATAATGTAACAACTCAGCAGAACTCTTCTTTCCTTTTCAGGTTTAATTTGGCTCCATGTCCTTGAACTACCCTATTGTTTCCTAGAGAAGTTTAGCTTTTGGTAGCATTGACTCCATTAGTTCTCAAAGTGGATGTCCTTACTGGTAGATTACAAACTGATGTACTTCCCATTGGTACCTTGGTGCCTCCCACATATACCCTTTGATCAATACTGCAATTTGTTTACTAGTTAAGTAGAAATTGTTTTTTCCCCAAACTGGGCTCTTTCAATTGGACTGAGGAATGCAGAGAGATGATTTGTATGTCTATTTGTATGTATATATGTCTGTGTGTAGATGGAAAGGAGTAGGTCAGATGGTTGTGATGAAATGATAATATCACCACTATGCTGCTAGAATAAGGTAAAGAAACTAGTTTGGCATTTCCTAATCTTTACCAAGATGAGGTATTCTTTAATTTTTTTTCCTGGAGTTATCTTTAAAACAAATAGATTACCAAGAAGTGAAATTGAATTTTTATAATCTGGTACCTTGTTCTAAAATCGATATATTGTTAATCACTTTCCTTCTTTTTCTTTCCTCTACAAAGCACCCTTTTTGTCATACTTTCCTTAAATGAGACGGTAGCAAAATGGAAAAAGGTAGGAAGATCTGGATTCCAGTCCTGCCTCTGATTTAAACTGAGCACCTGATCCTGAGTAAGTCATCTCTCAGGACAACTCCAAGTCTTCCAGAATATTTGTTCTTTGGCAATTTGAGAAGAGTGTTTTCTTACTGGGAGATCTCCACATCAGGGAAATAAGGTCAGGTCAGTGAATAATAGAAACAAACCATAATCCAGTGAAAACTAATCCTTAACTAATCAGGTTCTGCATTCCTCACAAGTACCATTTATTGTTTCATTCTCTTGCTTTTGTTTCTTGTAAAATCCCTTTTCATCTTCATGCATTTACTTACACCGTTCTTCCTTCCCTATATAGTACTCCATAAGGCACCCTTCTTAAACTCCTCTTGGGTAAGTCTGCATGGAAGGCAAGTGCAAGGAAGTGTACATTTGACCTACTTCTGGGATGTAATGTAGATACCTTTCCCCTACCACTTCAGAGCATGTATAGATTTCCTCTGGTTACTTCTCAATGACCTTGATGACTCAGAAATTCTTTCTGTGTGGTATCTTTTAATTGTAGGCATATTAAAGGCATGATGCTCAATCTTGAGGTCTCCTCATCCTGTTGATTTCAAAGTGTAAGGATGTCTCTAAGTTACCAGAAGGGCTAGGGGTGTGTGTTTGGGGGGATAGGTGGGGAGATGCACTTTTCCCCACTCTGTTGAAAACCTCAAGTCTCCTAATAAAGAGTGATGCTGGGATAGAGCTTCATCATATTTGTATGTTCTTTTCTTTGGTAAAGATTCTTGCAAGATCCCAAAAGGCAATGGAGTTTTCCCCTTCCCAGATATCTGAGCAGCAGAGTCATAGCTACCAGAGAAATTGTGGTACCAATAGAAATAGAATCAAACAGACCAAAAGGGAAAGAAGTACCAAAAAAGAAAGACAATGCTGGAAGGAAAGAGCCCTTTGGTATTGATGGGACTGTTCTCAATGGATGTAAAAATGTCAAATAGATAATTAACAGACCTTACAAATAAAATATTCGCAAATGTACCAATGGAGCTTGAATATTACCCATCCAACTGATTTTATAAGTAGTTATAAGTTACTAGATTTTGTTCTAATGAATCTGTGATTCTTGATTCTTTGTTAAGTAGATTTTTGTACATGGGAATAGAACTGTCTGTTGTACATCAGGTTCATATTGAATATTGGATACTTCAATTATTCACCCTTTTTATGGGGATGGGGGGTCAGGGTGACCTTAGACTAGAACCAAAAGTAGAGATGGGGGAGTAACAAAGCTTTATTGAGAAAGCAGGCAGTTTCAGAGCAATGGACCTCAGAGCTATAAACACTAGGACAAGATGAGCAAAAGGAGAGGGGTGAGTGAAAATTAATTTCTTAAATTAATTAACTCACTCATCATCTCAGAATCTGTAGCTTCTTTCACAGTTCATCTTCAGTACCATCTTCTTTATTTAGTGCCAAAGAGAATATCTGAACTTAGTTCTAAAAATTATTCCACATCCATAGTATCATTGTACCATACTATCTCCATCAACTTCAACTCAAGCTTGGAGAAGGAATCACCTTTAAAATATTCCCCACAAATGATTATTCAATCCTTGATTAAACATTTCTAGTACCAAGGAACTCTCAGTTTCACAAAGCAGCCCATTTACTTTTCAGACAGATTTAATTATTAGGAAGGTCTTGAGATCAAGTTGAAATTTGCCTTCCTGTTACTTCTATTCAACTTCTAATCCTTTCCTTGTTCAGAACTAGCTGTGTGAGAGGATGTTGCAGTTAATTATAGGACTTTCAAGTTATAGGTTGTTCTAGTACATAATTATTCGTTTCTCCACTGAAATCCTTCTCTACAGCTATATCATGGAGGTGACCCTGGATTCTCCAAGGCTGTGTCAATGGAGTGAAAACTATTTTCCTACTTTGAGCTTGGATTTTGGAATGAACTATATGTCAGTCATCCCAGGACCAGAAGACTAAATTTGGAAAGTTGCATCTCCAGCTTGCTTCTTAAGTGCCATAATTTTTAGCCACAAACATTTCTGACAATCATTTATTGAATTGTAAGGAGGTTATAATCTTTGATGGAGAAGATTCCATATCAACAAAAGCATGAGTCCTTGGAGAATTGAAGTTATTATCTATTATTATTGTTGTCATCTTTATTAGTATAGTAGTAGTAGTAGTAGCAATTCTTAGAATTAGTAGTTATTATATTTAGATATTAAATCCATATATATATACATAGATTTATGTTACCTACCATGTTTTATTAATAGTAATTATCAATCAATCAGCAAGAATTTATTATATGTCTATTATGTGCCAATTCTCTGCTAGGCACTAGAAGTACAATGATAGAAAATGGACAATTCCTGTTCTCAAATATTTTAGAGATGTACATTTATGGAATAAACATATCCAGAATAAATCTATGATAAATCAAGGTAGTTTTTGTGTACCAGAGTAATAATAACAATATTTTTATTTTAATTGTAAGGAAGATAAGATCATGTATATATAATGCATTTTTATAAACTATAATGTATTAATAATAGCATTTATATAATACTCTAGGATTTGCACATATCATTTTCACAATAATCCTGGTAAGTTGGGGCTATTATCTCCTTTTACAGCTAAAGAAATAAAGGCACAGAGAGGTTACGTGACTTGCCCAGGATCATACAAGTGAGAATTGTTGTAGGTTGGATTCAAAATCAGGTCTATTCATTGGACAAAGTTGTTATTATCCCTATTTTACATAATACAATATATGTTAAATGTGACATATATAACATATTTTATAAAGTAATTCATGGCTTACAAAATGGATTCTGTACCTTTTTTCATTTGATCTTCAGAAAGTTCAAATAAGATTATTAAATTGGCACAGATCATCTATTAGTCTCCTAGCAGTGAGCAAGGTCTAAAATGAATGGGACATTGGCCAGGTGAATTTTTTGAAATAGTAGATAGTATGTGAAATCACACATGGAACAATATCTTAGAAATATAAGATACCTAGTTGCCATGGGCATTCAAGGAGGACAATAGTCTCTTGTGTTCTATTCTTCAGATAGCCATTCCTGGAAATTTTAAAGTCCATAAGTTCTTAGAATCAGGAGGAAAATTAGAGATCATTTAGTATAGGGATTTTAGCCTGAGGTCTGTGAATTTAATTATTTAATTAATGAATTATTCTGAGAAAGGGTTTGATGATTTCACTAGACTGTCAAAGGAATTCATGACACACAAAAATGTTAAAATTCTTTGTTATATCCCATCGTCTTTCTGTCTCCCCTGCTTTCATTTTACAGATGCACAAAGTGAGACCCACTGATGTTGTGACTTGGTTCCAACACTTTTTCCCTTTTCCCTCAACTTTACACTGACCTCGGGCATTCCCAGTGACAAAATTGTGGTTCATTGAAGGATACTTTGGCAAGACTCAGAGCAATCTTCTCTGGGCACAGCAAAGCTCTTCCCAATTCCCCTACTTTGCATTTCATGTTGCTCTTTGTGTGGCTTTCAGTTGTGTGATGAGGCAGCAGTGAAATCCCAAAGACAGTCTAGTGTTTCCCCTCAAGCTAACCCAGTATTTTGACCTCTAAAAAGGGATTGAAAAAAAAAAAAAAGAAATGGAGCCTCCAGCCACCTGCTTCTTAGGAAAGAGAAGTAAAGTCATGTGAGGGCTTCTCATCAGATTGCTGAGAGGCTCACTGAACTAGGGTGGAAAAAAGAAACAAAAACAAAAATGTGGTAATAGGTTAGCCTTAGAGTAGAATCAGAGAATAATGGATTAGATACTTGGAGACCAGGGCTCTAGTCTGACTTCTGCTACTAATTGATCACATAATATTTATTAATACTTATTTAATAATGATTTGCTATGTTCCACACATTGAAACAAAGTTTAGGCTACAAAAGAAAAACAGTCCTTTTCCTTGAGACATTTTCATTCTTTCAGGGAAAACAGTAGCTATGTGACCTTGGGCAAATCACCCGCTTTAAAGAAAAAAGGGAATTAGATAGGATGAACTCTCCAATCTCTTCCAGCTATAAGATTTTAGTCTATGATTTAGTGATTAATCACCTGAGAACAGTCATCCTGATATTTAGGTCATTGATCCCTAGAATATCTGAAGGCAATGGAGTTAAGTGCCTTGCCCAAGGTCCCCTAACTAGGTAATTAAGTGTCTGAGACCAAATTTGCCCCCAGGCAAAATTTCAGTTTCATGAGGGCAGGGATTGTACTTCATTCCTTATACCTAGTAGACACTAAATGATTATTGGGTTGGAATTAGTTATTCTAGAGTGTTAAGGGAGTATATATTAAAGTGGTCACTGAACTTGAAAAAGAAGTACAATAATGGTGATTATTTCAACACTATATACAACTGAAAGTCAGTAAATGGTCATCACTGGCACATATTCTACCAATTGCCAGTGCCTGCTTTTTTAGAGTACCTTAAAAAAAAGGATATATATATATATATATATATATATATATATATATATATATATATATATATATGTATACATAGAAGGAGGATTAGAGATCATTTGGTATAGGAATTTTAGCCTGAGGTCTATGAATTTAATTATTTAATGAATTATTTTGAGAAAGGGTTCAATGATTTCTCAGACTGTTAAAGGAATTCATGACACAAAAAAGTTAAAATTTCCTGTTACATCCTATCATTGCCTTTCTGTCTTCTTCTCTTTCATTTTACAGATACATAAAGTGTAAATATGTAAATATTTGTTTCTCTAAATACACATGTATACACACACATATATACATGAATGCATATAAAACTCCCTGATTCCTGTCTTAAACTCCATGGAATCTCTATGTAAATGTTAGAGTTGAATGTGAGCCAGATAATAATTTACATTCAGATAGCAAATTAAAATATGAAAAACTGCTTTCTTCTCAACAGCTTTGAAAGGTAAGTAGTATAGGAAGAAACATTATCCCCATTTTATAGATTTAAAAAAATCTGAGACTCAGAGAAAGTGTAAATGACTTGATTAAAATTATGAAACTAAGAAGCATGGTGAGATTTAAATCTAGGTCTTCTTACTTCAGTATGCCATGCTGATGTGTCCAGTTAGCACCAACTGATGAAGACTGTTTTGCAGAAATAGGAGTTTGACAGCTTCTAGCTAATCACAGACTAATTGTGGAGAAGAGCACTATATAACTCAATGGTTGTGTCCACTTCCACTGTGCTTTTTAGGACAATAGATTTAGAGGTCAAATTGATCTTCAAAATCATCTAACCCTACTTTTCATGTAGCAGAAGGAAAACTGCGATTCGATGGTTTAGAATTTCCTAAGATTGCAAGGTACTATATGGAGTAGCTGGTATTTGATACAGGTTCTGATTTCAAATCCTTCCCTCATCATTGTACCTGAAGTATCTTTCTATAATTTGGAACCAACCTACTTTTTCTGGTTTATTGGAATGCAATATAATGGAAAAACCTTTTTATTAAGCTGCAAGCTTAGTGCTGCAAGCCAGACAGGGTGTTAAGTACAGGATATTAACTCTACAAGAAAGTTCTTGCCACCAGGAAGTTCACATTCTAATTAGTAGAGATAGTCCACATAGAAAGTTTAATTGAAGATCAGATGGTAATATTAGGGGTTGTGGAGAGCAAAGCAGAAAGGCAGATTGGCAAAATCCAGTGTATTCCACTATTTTACCAGAAGAAATGAAGCTGGCTACTTTTTAATCAGTCTAGATATATAAACAGCCACATCTGTAATCTATAGTCCTTGGAGACAGGGTGGGATCAAGGATTGGAATGAAGTGGGATTATGGTTTACTGTCCTGACTTGCCTTGATAGGAGTGTCCTCCTAAGGGAGTTCTGTTTGCCAACAAAATCACAGGCACAATGCCCATTTCTTACCTCATATACTCAGCATTCCAATAAAGCTGGCCTCCTGATTTGTCCTCATGTATGAAATAACACAACTGGTCCCTCATTGAAGCAAGATCATCATTACACTCTCTTATCAATTAGTTATCCCTTCTTTATGGATATTGCTAAAACTCTTTTTTGTCTCTCTAAGTCTCTAATGGAACACTCCTTGCCCCACTCCCTCAGCTGAGGATCTTGCCTCATACTTCATGGAAAAATTGATATCATTTGCCTAGAAGTACTCTTTCTTTCCTCCTCCTCACCTCAAATTGTTCAGACATGTTTCTCTAATATCTCCTCCACTCCCATACTATCTCTTTCTTCAATTGTCATGCCAAGACTAACCCCTCAACATGCACCTTTGATCCAATTCCCTCCTTTTCATATCATACCCTCTACCCATGTGTTCCCTAAACTTTTGATGTGGGTTGCCTTCTTTGGTTGTACCCTCTCTTAACTGGTAACTTCATTGGCTCCCATAGGTTCAGATATTGCCCCATGCATATGTTTCCCAGATCTGAAATTCTAGCCTTTCTCTATTGATTTATAATTTTACATTCCCAACTACCTACTGAGCATCTCAAACTAGAAGTTCCTTTGTTAAACCCAGACAACAAATATTTATTATTAAAGGCTTACTAAGTGTCAGAAAGCTAAGTGCTGGGGATACAAAAGATAGTCTCTTTCCTCAAGGAGCTTACTCTAATAAGGAAGACAATTTATAGAAGGGAGTTAGGAAAAAAAGGCAGCTCAAATAGAGCTCATTATCCAAAACAGTACTCATTATCTTTTCCTCTATATCTTTCTCCAATATGCATATTTCCATGAACCTAGACTCAACACCTCAGTGTCCTTCTCAGCATCTGAGTCTTGCTCCACACATCCAATCCATCCCCAAATCTTATTGTTTCTAATGCCACATTTCAGCTCTTTAATCCCTTTTCTCTACTTTATAGTCACTTACCTTGGTCCATTCCCTCATTCCCTCTCATCTGGACTACTACAATAGCTTTCTAACTGGTTTCCCTGCCTGAAGTCTTTCCTCATTTCAATGCATCCTCCAGTCAACTTCCAAGATGACTTTTCTAAAGTGTTAGTGTGACAATGTTATCTCCTCTCTCATCCCTTAGCAATAAGCTTCAGTGGCTACCAACTCCCTTTAAGCAAAATATAAAACTCTATCATTTAAAGCTCTTTATAATCTGGTTCTTTCCTACTTTGTCAGGATTTTTTCATTTTATTCTTTTCCATATGCTACAATTCAGTCTATTTGTAATTTTTTTTTTTTGGCAAGGCAATGGAGTTAAGTAACCTGCCCAAGGTCCCCCAGATAAATAATTATTAAGCATCTGAGGTCAGATTTGAACTCAGGTACTCCTGACTTCAGGGCCAGTGCTCTATCCACTACCTATTTGTAGTTTCTTAAGCACTACTTTCCATCTCCTTTCTTCATGCCTTTGCATTGCCCATGATGCTTTGTTTCCTCAACACTTTCTCTTAATTTCCTAGGCTTCCTTCAAAGTTCACTTTAAATCTCACCTTTTTTTTTTTAGGTTTTTGCAAGGCAAACGGGGTTAAGTGGCTTGCCCAAGGCCACACAGCTAGGTAATTATTAAGTGTCTGAGACTGGATTTGAACCCAGGTACTCCTGACTCCAATGCCAGTGCTTTATCCACTATGCCACCTAGCCGCCCCTAAATCTCACCTTCTTTAGGAGGCCTTTTCGAATTATCTTCTCCTTGAAGAGTGATATACATAGACAGTCTGTATATATATCTTGTATGTACCTAGTTGTTCACATGTCCCTACCATTAGAATGCTTTTTGTTTTTCCACAATTGCTAAATGATCAAAAGATACAAATAGGCAGTTTTCAGAGGAAAATTCCAAGCTATTGATAGCCATGTGAAAAAATGTTCTAAATTAATAATAATTAGAGAAATGCATGTTAAAACAACTTTAAGTAACCACCTTATGTCCATTATATGACTAAATTGACCAAAAGGAAAATGACATGTTTTGGAAGGAATGTGGGAAACATAAATGCTTTGTTGGTAGAGTGGTAAACTGGTCCAGCTTTCCTGGAAAGTAAATTGGAATTATGCTAAAAAAAATCCTATTAAATTATACATACCTCTACTAGATCTATATCCCAAAGAGATCAAAGAAAACTTTATAGCTGCTCTTTTTGTGGAAGCCAAGAATTTAGAAACTGACTGCAGAATGGCTGAACAACTTATGGCATATGAATGTGATAGAAAACTAATGTACTGTAAGAAATGATAAAAAGAATGGCTTCAGAAAAACACAGGAAAACCTGTATGAAATGTGGCAAAGTGAAATGAGTAGAACAACTTACACAATAACATGAATATTGTAAAGATAATCAACTTTGAAAGACATAGGAACTCTGACCAACATAATGACTAATCACAATTCCAAAGAATGCATGATGAAATATTCTATTTACCTCTGGATGAAGAGTTTAAGTTTTCAAAGGGCATATTAAAGGATATTTTCTTTTCTGTTTTGTATATAGCTAATGAAGGAATTTATTTGCATAAGTATTCATTTAGGGAGTGGACTGGGTGCCGAGTTATGGCCTTAGGGCATTTAAAAGGGGAGATTTCTATCTTTGCTGACTCCACAATTTTAATTAAATGGTCCTGCACATAGTGATGAGAATGAGAATGGAAAAGAAGAATTAAAATGAAAAAAGAATGAATAAAAGAGAAAGGGACAGATAAAGTCACTGTCTACTCTTTCCCTTCCTTTCCCTCCCTAATCTTTCTATCTTTCAAAATTCTTTTTTTTACTCTCATCCTTCATCATCCCAGGCTCACTGTCATCCTTGATACTTTGCTCTAACTGCCCCCCCCCCATTGCCAATCTTATAGTTCCTCCCTTCACAACACACAATATCTCTCTTCTATGTCCTCTTCTCTCTATTCACATAGCTGCCACCCTCATCACCTCATGGCTTGGCTACTTCAATAGCCTTCTCAAGTATGCCTTAAATCTCTCCCTTCTCCAATTTCTCCTCTACTTTCTGGTCAAAGTGCAAGTCTGAACATGCCACATCCCTTCTCAATAAACTCCAATAGTGCCTATTACCCCCAGTAATCAATACAAAGTCCTTCCACTCATTCTTTACAATCTTGCCACACTGGCCTTCTTGTGACCATTTTCCCTCTCTGTGGTTTTGTACTTAGCCCCCTTAGCTGGAATGATGTCTTCTCACCCTTGTCTCTTAGTCTGATTTCCTTCAAAACGTAACTTAAATTTCAACTTCGGTAGGAGTCTTGTCCCACTCCTCTCAACTGCTAGTTGCCTTCTATGAGGTTTTCCCCACACATTCTGCATGTAATCCTTATCCCAAAACTCACTGGTCTGAGACAATCTTCTCATTGGTGGAGGTGATGAATGTCCTACTCTGCATGAGGGGCAAGATGGAATTGATGAGAGTAGTGGAGCCTTCTTGGAGTTTTGAGTCATTTTGGGTGTTTCTAGATTCCATATTTGAGGAAGATGGGAGAGGCTATGTCTGGAAATGGGAGAGAAGGGAATTTCTATCATATGCCTGTCTCCAGTTAGTCATTCCAGAGATTTTGGGAAGTTTCCTCTTAGGTAAGATCTGGGATTCTCTTGTTCTGTTTTACTTTAGTTCCCAGAGGGAGAGCTCCTTCCCTCTATATTATCTGGGTTCAGCCTCAGCAAACTCCAAAACTTCTTGAGTGTTGACCACAGGAGCAAAGTAAGAAGATAACAACACCCTCTATGCTAAGCCATGGTCACAGAACATGAGGCAATCTTCAGGATATCACAACTGATCCAATACCTGCACACTTTGATCATCCATCAGACTATGCTGAGATGAAAGAATGGATAGACACAAGATATACATACCACAGAAACCCCAACTGTTCACCCTTTGTGCTGAATTCTGAAGTATTTGACTTTGGCAAGTACCACAAGAGCTGAAGCATAGATTGAATCTGGAACTCAGCAAAAGGATAAGTTTTCCTTAAATCAGATGAGGAATGTTCATAAGAGGCAGCCCACAGAATTCAGCTCACTGATTCCAGAGCATTCAGAGGAGATCTCAGAAAATTCATCTAAGGTAGAAGCTTTCAGAAATGAACTCAAAGAGATTCTAGTTAATGGCATCATCATGGAATCTAAAAGCCTTACGTATCACCCATAACAATAGCACCTTAGAAAAAAGGAGAGATATGGATTGATGTGTATTGATTAGTGACTTTGAACAAAAAGACTTAAGTGGTTCAGTACATCCTGTCATGGGTTCAAGATGCTCTGGATTGTTTCATGAGTAGCCAATGGTTTTTAGTTTTGGATTTGTATAGTATATAACAACAGATTACTATGTTTGAGAAAGGAAAGGAAAAAAGACTGCTTTCATCTATCCAGGGCTTTACAAGTCAGTGAATCAATAGAAGGTTAATCCATTCAAAATAATTGATAGACTAGATATTTTACCTATTTATAAAATATCCCTAGAAATTAAAGGGGACCTTATCAGAACTATTTAACACAACTATCTTTTGCTAATAAGAAACCTAGACTTTCTAATGAACAGGCAGAAAGAACTGATAAAACACTTTTCTAGGGAAAAGACTGAGGAAAAGGCTGTCTACCTGCTGTATCTTCTGATCAGCTATAGGTGTTGAAAAATGATGAATCTGAAGAACCTAAAGAGGAATGTAAACTTTTTTCAAATTCAAAACTTTTACAGACTCCTAGCGTACTGATTCAATCCAAAGAACTTGAAAATATTGATATGATCAGCCCATACCAAGTACTAGTTCTAGTATCAAAGGGGAGAGATCAGTCAATGACTAGAGAACTAGGCCTATTAGACCAGTTACTAGGTTAAGTTATGATGTTATAGATAAAATCTGCTAAGTTCCTATTTGACTAGCTGCTCTTTGTTAGGTTCCTGCTGGCTAGCTTATCCTTACCCAGATGAACATTGAAGGGGTGGGAGACAAGGATGCCTGACAAGTTCTCCAAGTTCTCTGTTTATTAAACCAAATTCAAGTGCTTATGTACTGTGGTTTTGTACTTAGTCCCCTTAGCTAGAATGATGTCTTCTCACTGCTCCCTGGTCCACTCCCATTCCCGTGGCACTCTTCAATCAACCAGTAAATAATGCTCTGGTGCTAGAGGACACCAGGTGATGAAAATTTATAGTACTCCCACACACAACAGTCCCTTACAAAAACCAAAGATATAGTTACCCAAATCTCTAGACAACAATACTCACATTGCTCAAATTGCTCACACGAAAATTTCCTTGCATATAATTGCATATGCTTATTGCTGTACATTTGAATTATTGAATGTCTAGTTACTTGGTTTTTGTTTTATTGTTTTATGGCCATTATGTGTTATATTCATGGCATAGCAATATCTGTTAATTGTTTTGCATATATATTAGAGCTTATAAATAAGTTGTATTCCATATTTGGTCTATTGATAGTATAATTGTTGTAGATAACTAGCTTTGCTTTGTGCATTATTGTGTGTGTGTGTTTTGATTGATTGCTGTGTACTAAGGACTTACAAGTACTTCTAAAATATGCACATACTATATCCTGTATCTAGTGAGGTATAATTGCCATTGTAGT